>NW_021604599.1:4093356-4187204 GCF_004785775.1 Grammomys surdaster | reverse complement strand
AAAGTCTATATTCTTCTCTTCCTATTCTGGAACTGGAAAAGGCAATGCAGGGATGCTCCTGTCTCCCTTCCATGACTGTACAGCCTGGGCCAAGAATGGAAAGGGCAGCTAAAACTCCCTGCTTTTAGTGTATAGAATCATAATCCTTGGCATCACAGATTTGCCAAGAGTCTTTGCTTTCTCTTTCCTGGGCTATTCTGAGACATGAATGTAGCTATAGATGTTAAGTGTGACTAAGCAGAGTCTGGCCTCAGATTTTGTCTACAGTTTAACCACAATTAAATCAAGGGTGCCTCTGCATGTCCTCCTTTCCCAGGGCTGTTCAGATAAATCCCCCGAGTTACCATCAAAGTCTTTCACTGAACATCTTCCATATGACAAGTTCAGGGACCGACATGGAGTTCCCAAAGGTGATGAAGACAGAGGAGCTGCCTCTCAAGTATTTGCCCCCCTGAGGCACATGGAAGTTGAAACAGTAACATTAAACAATGGAGGGTGGGAGTATGGACTAGTAAACAAAAGAAATCTCAGGGGACCTTCTTGCAAAAGGTTCAGCGTCCATGTTGAAACAGGTGTGGTGTCATACAGTGCGTCCACAGGCCTTCAGCCAAGGAAAGCTAGGCGAGGTTGCTGGCACTTTCAATGTTCCATAGCAGTATTACAGTCACAAATGGACAGCGAGCTTCCTTGAGCGTGTGAGGAACCTCACATAGTCAAGCCTTCACGGCATGAATTGTTTCCTTTCCTTTTAACATTTAGCAGGTAAAATTCCGTTAAAGTGAACATCAGGGGTGACATTAATGAAAGAACAAAGTTTTGTTTTGTTTTGCAGTCTGAATAGCCAATCCACACAATGATACCTTTATTCCTCCTTTGTTACTGAGTCAGGAAGGCTGGTGAGGGGTTGACAAGGTGGTGTGTGCGGTTAATGTTGTATCCTGTTGAGTTGCACATGCCAACAACGTCCACTCCTACCACTGTACCTATCCAGTCCAAGCTTGGTTAAGATTCTATGGATATTCCTCAAGGCTCTATAAGGATATACTCCAGAGAACTACAATGGTGTCTAACAGGTTCAGAGCAGACATTCCAACAACATTGAGAGTCCTGTCAGGAGAATTGTTAGCTCATGCCTAAGACCTCCTCTTCAGCTGAGAAAAGCTAAATCTGGAGGGCTAATCGGGAAGGTCTGGGGCTCCATCTGTCCCACTGGAGACGTTATTCTTCCCTCATTGTCACTGGCTTGACTGTTCCATGCGTGCTGCTTCAGAAACTGCACTGCCCCTTACGGTACTAGTTACAAGGGTGACTGAGATGGCACCAGCTGCTGACAGGTTGCTTTTTCAGTCACTAAAAATCTCCCTTTGCCATCTGTAATTGAAGGTTTCAAATAAAACACTCCAGGGAAAAGGAGACAAAAATGAAAGGGAATTCCACAGAGACTCAAATGTCAGCTTCCTCGAGGGACCTTCTATGAAGGTGAGCATTTGTAGAAGAGAAAACACAAAGGCAAGAAACCATAAAGAAAAGGAAACGAAGGAGAAACAGGTAAGGCACACATAGGCACATGGGTGCATACACATGTACACACACACACACACAAACACACACGAAGGCCTCTGAAATACCTACAGTTACAGACGGCTCTAGGACATAAACTAAAGAGCTGGAAAGAGAATTTGTAAAAACTGACTATTGCCCAAGAACAATTTTGTGTTATTACTAAAAGCTAATGTCCTCAAAGACAATACAGTGCCAGCTGACAGGGCAAAAGGCCACAATAAGCATCTAAGTCTGCAATCGCCAAGAGTATATTGTGCGGTCCCTAGAACTGTGCAGTATGTAACTCTTCTGCCTTATGGCCTGGACATGCATCACCTACATCAACTGGACCCCTAAAGGCAGGATGCTAAAATACCTAGCAGTTTCATGAAAATTCAAGAATACTACAAAGAACCAGAAGCCAAGATAATCCTAACTCCAGAGCCGGCCGGCTTCAGAGCCACAGAAGCCTTAGGAACCTGTCCCAGAGAAGGGCTCCATACTTGATGTAATACTCCATTGCCTTATTAAAATGCGTAACAGTTTCTGAAAAAGTGGCTCTGCAGTTGCTCTTTGCCCTGGTCCCTAGCTCTGAAGCAGGTCCTGACTAATTTCATAGTGCATCTTTCTCTAGTTGGGCCCATTTCTACGCAAGCCATGCACTAAAGATACCATAGCGCTTGAAAGAGCTGAACAGGAAGGCACGGAGGCAAAGGTAACAATGAGCAAGTTTAGAATGGATAATCACTCACACAAAAGCCACACTGTTCCCCTCCGGGAAAAGGCTGGAGTTCAGCAGGCATTTGGGGCCTGTTTCAGACTCATTATTTGTCCTTGACTGAAAGGCACGATGTAAAGTCACATTTTGTGTGAACCAGCTCACTCTTCTTCAAATGAAAGAAAATTGAAAAATAAATAAAAAAGTAAGAAAGGTCAAATCGACTTCCTAGGGAACAATAGAATGCAGCCTAGGGGGAAAAAATAGTTTACTCAACTTTTCAATGATACCAAAAGGACCTTTTGACACTTCTTGGCAAAGACATGACAGTACTTTTTAATGCTAGAAGAAGGAAAAAAAATGGTCTTCTCTGAGAAAACTTCAGAAAAGAGACCTTGATGACGGGCTTATGCAAAAACCACATGGCCCTTGCTATGAACCTTGATCTTCCTTCCATGTAAAAGGGAAAAAGAAATAAAACCCTAACGGTAAAGAAAATACAATACTCTAAAAATACCCATAGGTGTGTATCTCTATTCTGGGCTTGGCGCTCAGACACTTCTTCTGGTGCACCTGCCCCTTTGAATGAGTGATCTCTCCAAACAAAGGCAGGGACCGAAGACAAAGAGCATCACTTGAGGCATACATACATTGTACAGAACCACAAATGTCACCAGCGCCTCAACTTCCTAGCCACAGGAAAAAAAGTGACTTGGGATCAGATGGGCCTCTGATATTTCCTCCTCAGGAGATGTCCACAGGTTTCTCTCTTTTCTTTTTACTGATCTGTTTTATTTAAGTTCATTTTTGTTATTCTGCAATTAACAGCTGTGAGCACACAACACAGTGAGAACCAGGAGAATACAGGAGAGTAATGGAGGCTGCACGGGCTTCAGAAACCAGCTTCCTATTCAATGGTGTCTTCCCATGCCCTCTGATGCCTTTGACTCCCTAAGGGTCCCTAAACATACTTCTTAGACCTAAATTTAAAACAAAACAAAACTACAAAAAAAATACAACAATAGTTCTCACCTCTCTGTTGGAATTCCTCATTCTTTTTCACATTACACTCCAGTGTTTTTCATCAAATCAAGTTTACAATTACTTCTCTAAATGGAGAGATGCCTAATGTTTCTGAAGCCTGAAATCTTGCCTTGGAATCCCTAAGAACTTCTTACTATTCAGCACAGCTCCTACCTGTCCACACCTTTGAAGAGCTCTGTGCTCTGCCCTTGAACATTAAGTAGTGACATGAGAACACTCATGAGATACTCAAGACAAGACATCCTGCAGCTCTGCTCTGTCACCACAGTCTCCATGACATTGACTTGCTCATGAGAATAGCCAAGTGCAACTTACTGGGAGATTCTATCAGCTTTTCTGCCCACCCCATAATCTTCTGCCCTCCACCACACCCGGTGAAGGTCACGGAAATGACACAGAGAGGTGTGTCCTTGATACAGAGCCTCAGGCTGATAAAAGCAGTCAAGCCAGCTACCCATCAGTTCAGTGAGCTCAATGCTCCTCATCTTGATCCTGTCTGGCCCCTCCCCTTACACCACTCCAAACAAAAGCAGTCCTGGGTGTCTTTTCTTTTATTTAAGACTCATCCATTCCTTCAGTGCAGCTTATTTACAGCAAAGCTTTCTCACTGATTCAAAAGCATCGGTGGTGGTGGTGGTGGTGGTGGTGGTGGTGGTGGTGGTGGTGGACTTTCATCATTTGAATGTCAACTTTCTACATCTGAATCAGAGTCCTCCATAACTTCAAGGATACCTTGAATCTACCTCCTTCAATCCTCCTGAAGATTCCTGGGCAACATGACCAGCTCACTGGATCCCATCTGTCAGCTCTGAATAAAGCAGGCATCTCAATGAAAGATGCCACAAATAAACAGGGAGACCCCTCAGGATGGAAATATCAGTTTTCCCCAAATAACTCACACACTGGAAGCTTCATACCACACTTTCTTATGTTCTTGGTTATTCGTCTCCAGTTCTTATGCTCACTTCACCTGCTTGATCCAACGAGCTTAGATTCTCTTCCTACAAGCCAAGGTTTTCTTGTCACTGTGTATGTCAGCCACTTCCTAACAGATCTAAGTATTGTACCCTTCCACTCTCTTGTCTCATTAATAGGTCATATTCAGAAAGCATTTCCCCTTTGTCTCTTTAGACAAACAGTCTCAGCCAAGATCAAAGGTTCAATCCTAATCAGATGCCACTCTTAAGACCTGGCTCCCCTCACCCATCCCTCACCTGGGATCTTCTAGTCTCAGAGCTGCCTTCTGCCTTCTGAGTCTCTGGCCTATTCCTTACACATTTCAAACAAAGTTTCTCCTCTCTCGCAAGTGTGTGTGTGTGTGTGTGTGTGTGTGGTCTCCATGTATGTACAGATATGTTTACCCATGCATGCACCTGAGAAAGTATCAAGTGTGTCCCTGTATCAGCCTTCTACCTTATTTTTTGAGACAAGGTCTCCCTGGAGTGGGTTGTTTCAGCCAGGACAGCAGGGCAGTAAGTTCTTAGGACCTGCTGGTCTCTGTGTCTCTTAGCTCTGTATTATCAGGCCCATGCATTGAGGGTCAGACCTCAGGCACTCACGCTTCCATTGTTCCCACTGAACCATCTCCCTAGACTCATACATACATTTTCTACGTTCTTCTGATTCCCCTTTATCTATATATTGCCCAGCTTTATTGTGGATTCTGCTTAATTAACATTGCAACATAACCACATGCAACCTAAGGAGAAAAAAAAAAAACAAAAAGATGGGATTCTATTCAAGCTGAGGAATATCATTTGAACAGTCACAAAATGGTTTAATTGGACATTTGCAAAGACTGAACTACACCGGGCATATACTAGCAAAGTTTGGTGTGAAAAATGAGATATTGATTCTTCTTTAAGGATTCTTTTTTTAAAAAATGAAATGTCAGTTCTTTTTAAAGTCTCAAAAATGCACGACTGTCCAAACAAATATTTGAATTAGCGAAGACATCACGAAGGCCAACATCATGACAGCCTGAAATGTCTTCAAAAATATAAAAACCTCAACATGCTGATCTTACCCAGGCTCGCGCTGCACATGCTCCAAAGGATTTCTCCTCGGTGCCGCCGAGAGAAATAAGAACTGTCACTGCACATTTCATGTTGCTTGTCTTGCCTGATCCCAAGACAATATCTTCAGAGTAGCACAGCTTCTTCCCCTCGGTGTCACGATGAGGCACTGTGCACAAAGGGCCACTACCGAGGTCCTCACTCCTTCTGTCCTCCTCACTTCTCTGGACTCAAAGGTCCTGGCTTTCCCAACACCATACCCAACACCCAACACAGTCTTGAGTCCCATGCTATGGAGACCGACTACCTCATTCCCTACCCACACTAAGTAGCCATCTACGGAAGTTAACATCTGTAAATAAATATGTGTTCTCCGACATGAGAGAGTTGGGCAGTGCAAAGCCATAATACATAATAAACTATACGTTACCCTGGGACTTAGTGACTAATCTAGGGGAGAAAAAAAATACCTCTGAAACTAGATCCTCTCATTGTTGTATAAGGTATTACCACAGGAAACCCTGATAATTTTCTCATATTGAAAATATAAGACTGGGAGAAAGACAAACGTGAGTTTAAAAAGTCCCAGGTTACTCAGAATCACCTATGGGCAAGCTATGTAAACTAGGCTGAGGCATTTACTCTCTCTGAATCTGCTTTCTACCTATAAAATGGGGTGATAACAATTCTCCTGTCTGCCTTTTTCCTGCTGTGGAAATTAAGACAGCACATGCACATGTCAGGAGCACTGGTTCATCTCCCAGAGGACCTGGGCTTGGTCTTCAGCATCCACATGGAGACTCACAACCATCCGTAGCTGCAGTGCTGGAGGATCCAAAGCCCTCTTCTGGTCTCCATGAATGTCAGACATGCACATGGCACACAGACACATGTGTAAGCAAAACACTCAGACACATAAAATCACGTACAGGGATGTGATGGAGGCGGTAAATGCAGCATACAGTAAGAGGTGAAGCTCTGTCAGTATGTGGACTGAGCAGCTGGAATAAACTCATTACACCTCTCAGATCCTTACCTTACCAGAGCTCCTCACTTCCTCTGTCCCCCTCCTTCTATGGCCTCAGAAATCCTGGCTTCCCCAGCACCACACCCCCACAGTCTACTTCCCACGCTATGGAGACTCACTGCCTTATTCCCAGCCTACACCAAGTCACCAATCTAACCAAAGTTAATCCATGGAGAGCAGACTGGCTCCCACATCTGCATGCAGGAAAGACTGGTTTCTCAGTCAACACCATCTCAGGCTCACCTAGAAATGTGATGTACGTATTTCACAGTACACTCACCAGTAAAGATACACACCATGTCCCTCCTCTTTATTCATTATTTATGACTTGTTTTGTTCTATTGTTTAGTGAAATTCTATCTTTTAAAAAAGATGTAATATGTGTGTCTCAGCATGGAAGAGTCAAAAGCATATTACATATTATAGCAAAGGAGGAGCAGTATCATGGTAACTGAAAGTCAAATTCTACTACCCAAAAATAGCCTAGCCAGGGAGTGAATGAGTATCAAACATCTGAATCTTTTCCTATATCCCAGTATATTAATACAAGAAAAACATGGGTATAAACAGAGGCTTAAAAAGCTTCTCAAGTATGTGCATGTCTATTGAACATATATGTGTATATGTGTGAACGTGTGTGTGTGTGCGTGTGTGTGTATAGGTGTACACATACATTGAACATACATAACCAGGCTATAGATCAAATTTGACCATACTGGTGAATGAACAAAGCAAATGCACTACATATACACATGGAATATTTTTGAACAATAAGGAAAAATGAGATTCCCATCCTTAATGACAATTTGGAGAAACTGGGAAGAAAAAATTAAATGAAGTAAGCCAGGCCCAGGAAGACAAATATCAGGTGATTTCACTCCTGTGGAATCCAAAATGGCTGATCTCTGAGAAGCAGAGAACAAAGCAGCAGTCAGCAGAGGCCAGGGAGGAGTAGAGGAAGGAGCACAATGCTTGACTAGTACAAAGTCACAGCTAGGTTAGGGGTGGGGGCTGGGGGATCCGTTCTGGTGTTCTGTTACAGAGAAAGGAATTATATTCAGCGCTATATAGTACTTGCTATGTTTCAAAAGGACTTAGAAGACAGGGTTCCAAATGTTTTGTTAATCACAAAGAATAAGAAATACAGAAGATAATGGATAAGCCAGAAATTAGAGTTTAGCCACTACAGTTTATAGCTACACCAAAAACCACACCATGCCCTATAAATATGTGCCACTATTATATGTAAATTACAAATTTTCTACATAGAAAACCCTTTAAAAGTATCAACTCTAATTCACCAATTTTAACTAAAAATCCCAACCATGGTGTATTAAAAAGCATATTCACTACATTTAGAAGCAAGATAAACATGTTTGGGATTACTTCACCATCAGAACACAGCAATGGAAGGTCCTACTATGAGGCAAGTAAGCAATCAAGCAAAAGAGATAAAGACTGTATAAATAACCTAGCACAGTGGTTTGCAACCTTCTGAATGCTGTGATCCTCGAATTCAGTTCTTCAATGTGGTGATGACCCCGCCAACTGCAAAATTACATGGTTGTAATTTCACTACAGCTATGAATCACAATGTAAATATCTGACATGCAGGACACCTGATATGTGACCCCTGTGAAAGGGTCATCCAGCTAACAATGCTGAGAACCTTTGACCAAACAAATCAGCTAGATAAAAAAGATATGCATTCAATAAGTTGCAGAGATACAACATCAGCATAACCAAAAACTTTTCTATAAATCTAATTTAAGAGAAAAGAAAATGAAATCTTAACCCAGAGAGAGAAGGAGAGAGCAAGAGAGAGACAGAGGGAGAGAGAAAGAGGGCAAAAGTGAGTGCAAGGGAGAACGAGAGCAAGAGAGAGCAAGAGAGAGCAAGAGAGAGCAAGAGAGCAAGAGAGGGAAAGTGAGCAAGAGTGAGTGAGAGCGAGAGAGCAAGAGTGAGCAAGAGAGAGCTCAGGATTCCCTAACACATAGCGAAATAAATGGGATCATCAAATAGTAACTTTTATGAAACAGCGTGTATCCTGAGCTAAGTATCAATCATATAAGCTAACAGACATGTTTTGTTTTTCTAAAATTGAAATGCAGAGACTCAATCATTCACAATGAAATTGCCAACACCACAAAGGAATGAAAAATGTAAGTCAAAAATTAGAATATACAGTTTATGATGACATATTATCTTAATAAGAAAAGGGCAACTGTTATTTAATGATGCTAAGAAAACTGACATTTAGTGAAGGAAAAAAATTTAGATTCATACTTTGCATTATACATGAAAATAAATTCTACAAGGAAAAGACAAAGGTCAAGGGAAAATTATAAAAATATTATAAGAAAACACTAGAGAATATATCTTTTGGTACTAAAATAAAGAAAATGTTCTTAAATAAGATAAAAGTGCACAAATAATAAAAGTGATTGATGAATATGACTACCAAAAAACTCTTTAATTTTGTACAGATCAGAGAGAAGATTCAACCACATAAGACTGGCACGTTAGCTCAAGATTTCTCTGCTCAGAAAGGTGTGCAAAACTAAGCAACATCATGTTTCTTTTCATCTAGGACATGGGCTTCAGACTGCAAAATTAAGAGCTAATTATGAAGGGACAAGTATGCTGTGTGGGTCCCACCATCCTGGCACAGATCAATAATGGGTCCCCAGAGACAGTAGGGCAGTGGTTCTCAGCCTTCCTAATGCTGCCACCCTTTAATACAGCTCCTCAAGTTGTGGTGATCCCTAACCATAAAACCATTTTCAATGCCACTTCACAACTCTAACTTTGCTACTGTTATGAAATGTAATACAAATACTTTTGGAGACAGATGTTTTCTAAAGGGGTTGTGAGCCACAGGTTGAGAACCACTGCTCTAGCTACTTGTAGATATTACTGAACCACAACTGTCCATTACCTGGGACATAGTAGAGAGGCCAGGACATTAGACCTGAATGCACTCTAATGTTTCAGAAAGGGAAGAAGAAATCGTATTCTAAGCATTATAAATGGTCAAAATATTTCACTCCAGTCTTGCTCAAAATCAGGGAGCTTGGCTAGTTTTCCCTGGCTATTTACTTTGTTCCCTTAGGTCACAGATTTCACAAACTAGCCCTTCACAGGTACATAGCTCTACACCCTTTCTCTGTTATTCCTTGACTCACCCCTGCCTAGGTCCTTGCTGTGCCACCAACGAAGCACAAGCAGAAACACGAATAGCGGAGACCTCAAACAAAGAATGATTCAAGGACAAACAGAATGGGCTATGTATATTTTAAAAAAAATACTATGATATTTATTTTATTTTCACACATTGTATAAGTCATTAAGTTTTTATTTTTCCTCTTTTGAGTCTTTTTATACCAACATTACAACAGGCAAAGTGAGAAATTTTCTGTCGTTTTTCAAGATTTAATATCAAACTTGTTTGTTTTATACAAACTCCCAAGTCTTCTGTCTTAATATATTAAATAGCATACATGTCATGTTCTACCAATTAATAAACAGCCTTACTAAATAGAGAGCTCTGATCTAACCATGTTTAGTTCCTTGAGGACAGAAAAAAAAACCAAGAAAAATCCAAATGTTTCTAAAACTACAAACCAGTGTGATATTAATTAACTCAACTGACAAGCATAGAATATGGTTGTGGAAAGGTCTGTTGAAGATGTCTGGGTTTGCCTGCACTGTAAGTATATATATATAGTACCCTTTAAAAATTCTACAAGCACTATATCTAGCCAGAGTTGGTGTCACAGAGTTCTAATTTCAATTAGAAAGGGCAAAAGAAACAAAGACTTAAAACACTAGACTTTTAAAAATAAGATTAAAACAAGTTGTCAGAAAACATTATGACACATTGAAAGCTACAATACTCCCTGAAAACAAATGGTTGTATAAACATACCTGTAATTCTTCCTTCTTTCAGAATCTCATTAAAATGAGCAAATCTTATACACACACTCCAATCCCCTGCCCCTCAAGGAAGTTAGAAAGAGGAATTTCACACACTGCTGTGAACTAGAATTCCTAGAAAGAAGTTATGTCTTCAAAGACTGGTTTGCTGATTCAAACACTGCTGTGGAGACACTGAAATCTGCAGATCCAGAGGCTTGCTCCCTTATCCTGACTACCTTTAGCTCCCTGAATAGCCATTCCTTAGCCCACCTCTGTATCAGAACTAACATCTTGTGGCTAACATATTAAAAATCCTTTGAAAACTATTAACTCAGGAAACCGCTTGCTTCCACCAGCCCCAAAGCCAAGATTGCTACTAGATAGCATCCATGACCTAGAGAAAATCTTGCTGTAACCACCTCTAACCAGGTGCCCACCAATATATTTTACATGTACCTCCGTGTACGACTTTGCTCTGTACAAAACATCATTTAACTGCTTCTACAGTGGTGCATGGAATTCAGCTGGGGATAATCTAAACTTGTCTTCCTAACTCACAGTCACTCTAAGTGGTTCCAGGATAAACTATCTCTTCTTTCCTTTAAGATGAGCTCTATTAATAGTTATTTTTTTTTCGTTTGTGGTGGTGGTGATGGTGAGTTTTATTTTTTTCTTTTCTTTTTCATCCACACCACAAATGACTATTTCTGTTTAATAAAGGGCAAATGATACTGGTTTGTAGATAAGGTTTATCCCATCAGCTGCTTCCTGGCATGGACCATAACTGTAAGTTTCAAAATCACCATTATCCATCCTGCTCTTAAGATACTAGTGTTGGTCTGTAGAAACATGACTTCAGCAACACCTATAGAAATAGCAAGTCTGCCCTCAGAAGGATCTGGGGAGGCATTCAAGAGAGATAGAAACGTTTCTTCCATTGCTTTGCTTTGGGGGCATGAAGGAGTCTCCCAGAGGCCTTCTCTTCTGGAATGAGTATCTCCAGAAACCTAGGAGGCACCTCCCTGGGAAGTATGACCAGCCTATGGGCACCTGGGCAGACAGCTCCTGTTCCACAACTTCAGGCTGCAGTGAGCTTTGCCCCTGCTCAGTGGGACACAATCAGGCATCTCCACTTCAGGTGGACATTTTCTGACAAAAGCAATGTCAGGAGAACCTAAAGAGGCATTTCTAAAGACAATAAAAAAGTACCAAGTAGCCAAACTTAAAATGCAATAATAAAGCCAAGGGTAGGAGACTAAATTCTAGGAAGACAAAAATAACTTCTCAAGGAAAAAAGCAGAAGCATGAAGATGCAAATAAAAAGTCAGGATCTAAGATCCACTTGACCCCAGAGTACACCACAGAGAAGAGAAGGTAACCACCACTGCAGTTTTTAAAAGGAAAAGATTATTAAACAATTGTTTGGTATTCAGGAGTCATCATTCTTCATGAAAGATAACAGAATACATTGGGAAAATAAGCCATCAGAGACAACTGTGCTGCATATGCTTCTGTAAAGTTATTCTAATTTCCTTATGCATATATGTATTATACATGTATGTATGTGTATGCATGTGTATATGTATGTATTGTATATATGTGTCTATGTATGTGTCTATGTATGTACATATTGTGTATGTATGTGTATGAATGTATTATGTATGTGTGTATATGAATGTTTTGTCTATGTATTTATGTATGTATGTATTTTGTATATGTGTATTATGTGAATGTATGGATTTTATGTACTATGTGTGTATATATATGTATAATGTTCTATGGTTAAAGTCCCCTTGGCCTCATCATCTTCTCTTAGCCTCTCTTCTCCCAAGTCCTCTCCCAATTCCATGTCTTTTTGTATGCTTCACTGTGTTTAGGTTTCTTGCATGAGCATGGGTGGGTGGGTAGGTGTCGCTACCTGAGTGGGAACAACATGCCAGTGGCTGTGCCAGGAAGGATTTTAAAAGGAGTGGCCAGCTAGGCTCTTTTCAGCATACCCGACCAGTGTGTCCATGGCTACTGACCATCACATTACTCCTGAAAAAAGCACTCAAAAAACATGCCAACTAGAAGAGAAAGTATTCAAAACTAAGAATTCAAATACAATGTCAGTGTAAAAGGGCAAATTGTAAGTACAGAGTCAGAAACAGAGAAGTTCTGATTAAAATTTACTGCCATTCATAAGGCTTTAAAACCCTAAGCAATAATTTTTAAATTGTTTTAAATTAAAAATGTAAAATATAATGGAAATGATAACTTTCATATTATTCTAAAAGCCTATTCTTAATATTCTGTTGCAAGGGTGTTGTAGAAAACACGCTGTGTTCCTCATCTGATACTGTACAGAATCCCTAACATTCCACTTGTGACATCTACAATTAGAGAAAAACAAGCTCTATTACTATTTAATTGAAAAATTAATCATAACCCCAAATCAGATGTTACATCTACCAAGTTACAAAGGAGAAAATGGACAAAGAAACTCTGCAAGTGGGCAAAGAGAAGGGGTTGACATAGTGGAGAAACGTTTAACAGTGTGCTCGACAAACTTGCTTTCTTTGTAATCTTCTACCTTTTCCAAGCTGCATACAATGACCAGGTGTAATCTGTAAAACTGGAAATAAAATCATTAACACTGGAGAAAACCTTAAGGCTCAAAGATAAAGAGTAGGCAAGGGGAAGTGCCTGAAGCCTCTGCTTGTCACTCACTGCAGGCTGCACCCTCTGCACTCAGAGCACAGAGGCTCTGGTGACCTGGAGAGAGACCTTTCTCTGGGCACTACAACCTTTGCTTGTTTTCATTGCTGCCAGAGATACCACACACGTATATTACACCTACTCCACTTCTCCCCATAATGCAGATGTGAACAATAAATCTATGTCAGACATGTATGAAGTAACAGCAGTGGGGGTGGGAGTCTGAAAGCCACGTATGATGCAACATCCTTGTCTTACATATGAAGAACTAGGGCCTAGAAAAGCAACGGGCTCATTCATGGCTAGCCAATAGAGTTAGCTCAATAAATGTACATGATTAGCAGAAATGTTATAAAACCAGGAGTTTTATGAAGCCTTGGAGGCCTTGGATATGGCTCAGTTAAAGAAGAAAGAAAGAAAAAACAAAAGAAGGGAGGGAGGGAGAGAGGGAGGGAGGGAGGGAAATAAAAGAAAAAGAGCCTGTTGACTATGTAAGGAGCTTGCCGAGCAGGGTGGATTTCTAAGACACTGGCTTGCTCTAAAGCCGCTCTACACATCACAGTTGGAGGAATTAATTGGCTACTTTGTCTTCCAGATTTTGAGACTCGAAGTTGCTCCTTAGGGTCCTGTTCAGCCTCAAGGCCTAAAACCAGTGTCACCTCCTGGTGCCAGAGCTCTTGGATCAGATCCTCAGACAACAAATAATCAGAGGCTCAGAAAAGATCAAGACTGAAGATGAAGGAAGCATCTACATGTAAAAACCACTGATAGGCTGAGGAGCACATGACCCTGCGTACATACCCGAGACTCCGTTTCTGGGTTTGAAACAGCCTAAGGACACTTTCACAGACACTTGCTTTCTTAAAAATGTCAAGGTATCAGTCAAATGCTAGGCCTATAATTTAACATCTTTTCTTCATAGAGCTTCAAAAAGGGTTGATTGTTTGGTTTTGTTTCTCACTACATGCCTCCTCTGGGTTGAGTCAAAAAAAGGAAAGAATATGTGTGAAAGGGTAGCGGTACCCCTCCCCCTCCCAGTATGCCTCCTCTTCCTCTTCCCCCTCCCCTCCCCTTCCTCCTCCTCTTGGATAAACTACATGCTTACATGGATATTGAGTCATTAAATTTTGCCAAAAGCTCTTTTACAACTTTTTGCTATTTTGCCAAAGTTCTTTTACCAAAGATTTGGAAATCATTCTAAAATATCACTGCAGATTTTAAAGGGGGGAAACAAAATTAACTCCAAGGACCTGAGTTATGCTTGAGGTCTAACTGGAAATTTCAGTCTCAAGTGGGAACTTGTGCCCATCAGCCTTCGTCTTCATCACCACCATCATCCAGGGAAGACCAAAACACACCAAAACACACGGCACCAAAGCCATTTTAGCGCACTTGTCCCATCTCTATAATCAAGGCACTCAAGTAACTCCAAGAGTCTGGATCTCTACAGACCCCATCTTAACAGTTTCCTAAGGAACTCCTCTGAAGATGAACTTTCTAAATGTGGAACGCTGTTGTCATACATATGAGTGTGTGTGTACACATGTGTGCAAGCAAAAGAGAAGGGGAGAGGAGGAGAGAGAGATCCTGTGAGGAAACAGCCTTTGAGCGTCCAGTCTCTGCTAGTGTGGTTTTGTGACTATAAGCCGGGTCATCAGTCTTGGGTGGTAAAGGTTTCTACCTGCTTAGTCATCACACCAGCCTCTGGAGATGATGAGATCTAATGGTTAATATAGGATCTTCTTCTTTTTTTAAGGAATTGTATATTTTTCAAATGACCAACCTCTTTACAGGTAGATTCCTAAATGATCCATTCTGCATTGACTCTTCTGTGGGCCTAGCAATTTAGTGGCAAATGATTCAGGAGCTTTGTACAAGGGAAGAGTAATGAGCAAATAAGAAATACTCACTAAAAGATTCTGCTTGTTAAATACAATCCATCAGGTATCTATGTCCCTAGGCACAGTACTGTCTTTCTACACACTAGAACTCAAAGACCCCAAGGGTCGTGGGAAGGATGTAGTGTGTGGAAAGGAAGCATATTGAACATGCTACTGAGGTGAAAGACTCCTGGTGGAGGTCTTAACTTTCCCCAGATATTCACAGTTATACTCCAGAGACAGTAAACAACACCTAAATATTTAAATAAAGAAGCTATCAATTACATCACCCGTTGCAAGTAAGTCTCCAATTGTTTACAGAAGAGCCTGTCAAAGACAGAAAGGTGCTCGCCAAAACACAGCGGTAAGGCTAAGCCATTCTGTGTTATGTGCCCCGTGTTAGCATTCAGAAACATGCACATGGACATGCACGGAAACCACAGCCTTGATCATTACTCTTGCCTTTTACACCTGGGATCTTTTTTCTTCCTTTAAAATTCACTTATGGCTTATTATGCTTTGGCCAATATTATGCAAAGAGATCTGGAAGGACTTTCCATTTCAAAGCATGCTAATACACCAAGAGCTCTCACACGGAATGAGTAATTGTTACAGAGTGAGCGTTTGTTGAATTTCAATGGAGAAACAACACATCATTTGGGAGACAGGGCCTACAGCTATGCTTCTAAGGGAACAGACATGGACGGTATCTGTTAGGTAACCACAAGGCCAGGTTCACATGTACAGGGAAATCAGTCACACTAGAATACTAAGATTTTCCAGATTCATGGATTCTCTTACCTGTCTGTCTTCACACAAACAAATACACACCCACATGCATGTATGCACGTGGGTGGGTGCAAGCCCTTCATTTTCCAAAATAAATAGGAATTTATTGAAGGTATCATAAATGATCCAATGAGAACACCAAGAAATGTTCCAAAAGCCAAACCAATCGCCTGTCTGTAACAAAGTACAACATAACTGGAACTGAGTAACACCTGGGAATGAGCTGCTCTTTAGTACGGCTGTGCTTAAAAAACAAAATCACAACAATATTCACCATACTATCCTAAATCTAACTGACTTCTAAAAGGTTAAGAAACAGAACACTATGCAGTGGCGGAAGCTGCCAGCCCTGCCTCTACAGAGCTCTTACAACACATATCTGTTCCCAGGACTAAGGACATTAGAGAGAAAAGCTTTCCAGTTTTCATTCTCTTTGGAACCCCTGAGTCCTAATTTGCCATTTTTACTCTTTGGGGCAAAATTACCAAGGTGATCTCTCATTTCTAAAGTATCTTTTAAAACATCAACCTGGAACACTCATAAAAGCCACAAGAATTCATCCGTAACAAAGCTAAAGCATTCAGCCACCTGGCGGATCCAACCACTGCTCAGCACTAAGAAAGGCAGGGCAAAGCAGGCAGCCCCCCTCTGTGGAATCTCTTCCCCTCCAGTTCCCACTTTGTCTAAGGGCTTTTTGTGATGTAGGAGTCTTCCACAAGGTTATGTATCTTCTCAGAGATCATCTTGGTGATGTTATTTACAATTGACCATTTTCTCTGCATGAGATCATGCACAAATCTTCTAAAGAGAGTCACTCCATGTTATTTACAGTCGTTGTAAGACTTGAGCATGTGTTGAGAAGACAAGGCTATGAAATGGAACCGACAGGCACCCAAGGACCAGCACCCCTTGGTTTAGCATGATAGGCTGGTCCGTTCTCTTAAGACAAAGGGGTCCACTTGTCTTTAGGCCACTGACAATGAGGAATAATGAGTTGATTTGGGGAAGGTGAGCAAGGTTTCCTGTCAGAAGTTCCAAGGCAACTTAAATAGCCATTATTGAGCTATCAGCACTTGGCTCTCGTGTATGAAATGCAGTCATTGTAAATAAAACATGACATTGTTCCCTCTTTACAATTTGCTGCTAAGTCTAGCCAAGCATGAACTCCTGTTTTATGACATCCTGCTTATCACAGAGATTTCTATGCACGACAGAGGGCTGGCTTTCCAGAACACTGTTATTTCTTTTTTCCTCTGTTCTGTCATTGTGCCTTGGTGGTGATGATTTGGTTTCTTTTTTCTATATAAGTAGAATGAATTAAAAAAAACAGAACTTGAGATATACATGAGCCACCTAACAATGGGACGCTCATCATTTTCTAGTTCACTCACAGCCCCAAAGAGAACTGAAAGCTCAAATTAGCAGTAAAACAGCTCTGATATAAAACCATGTGTTTCAGCCACAGAGAGTGATGTGTGCATTTATAATGCTTTTTTTTGCTAGTGTTTATTATTTTTTTAAGAATACTGGCCCCTTAAGTATGAATGTATCTCCCTTCGGGGTGTGAAAATAGCTGCCAATCACAAATTGGAAACCAGCCTGGTAATTTGCAATTGCTGCACACCTGTTCCTTAAGTACTCACCAACTGATTCCCACCCCACAGCGGAGACAGAGATCCTTTCATCTGCCATGATAAAGTATGATCACTACAGCTGGACTAGGAACATTCGTCTTAACCCGAGATGGATGCATAAAGCTTTGGAAACTATTTCACAAATGTCCACTGCAAATCCAAATTACCTGGGGACTTGTTATGTGTTCGAGCTGCCAGGTCTTTCCAGATTGGTTTCAGATTCAGATAATCTTAAAGCCTGGGTTTGTGAACAAGTATGCAGGTCACGTAAAGCACTCATGGGCTACCATACTTCAACCCTCAAAATGCCCTGGAAGGTCACAATGCACAGCCACAAACAAAAACCTCTACTGGGTCTACTTTAAGGGAAACAAGATGCTATTACCACATCACACTGGCCTTGGTTCGTATCAAAGCACTCTTCTCTAGCCCTGGCCAGGTCATGCCAAGTGCCAGGGCAGGTCATATATTATGGGAATTCATAGTGTAAATTCTGGAGTCAGACATGCGACAATCAAACATCAGCTCTACCAAGGGCATTTACTTCTCTTTGCCTCTGTGTCTTAATCTCTAGTATGGGAATAACAATTGCTTATTGAGAAATACTGGGATTATCTAAGTCATCTGATAAGGTGTGTAAAGTAGTATCTGGTATACCTTCCTGTGTGTGTCTGATGCAAGCTCGCGCGCACACACACACACACACACACACACACACACCTGCTTACAATACAGAACACAAACAGGGTTACTAATGGATCTGTAGAATTCCATTCCGCACTGAGCGCCAAGGGGCAGGTCTGACATTTCTACTACTCCAGTGCACATTCTCTCGCATTTCCAGTTCTCAACCTCCCATCCAGCTTCTAGCACCTCGACACTCATTAACTCACAGGACTTGGCTTTCTCATTAGTTTATTGCTAAGCTAACTCTAAGCCCAGTGCCCTCAATATCATAAACGAAGAAGCCAGGCAGTGGTGCCACATGCCTTTAATCCCAGCATTTGGGAAGCAGAGGAATCTCTGAGTTTGAGGCCAGCCTGGTCTACAGGGGTAGTTTCAGGACAACCAGGGCTACACAGAGAAACCCTGTCTCAAAACAACAATACCAACAAAAGTACCATAAACCAAGAGTAAATTCATGAGCCAGGTCACTTCAGTGTGGTTCTCCTCAGGCTATGAGATGAAGCACCCTACTTAAATCATGACATCGTGCTGGCTTCACCACAGTCTTCCATATACCTAGCTTTTTCTTTCCTGAACATTTGTTTTTCAAGTCTTCTGTACTGAGACAGCTAAGTTTGAGCCGCCACTGACTACCTCCTTTGTCAGACATAATTTGATTACAGTATCTGTTTTTCTATATTTTGTGACTCCATATTTCAGAAATTCCACTGTGAAGCCCTACCTTGGGCCCTATCTCTACGCCAATATATTAGTTTAAAGCAGAAACAGAGAACTCAGTCACACACCTCAGCTTCCTTTGTTGCCTCTGTCTTCTCCAAAGCTATTGTGACTTTGGTACATGAAAAGGGTTCTTTCCTTGATTAATGAGCATGTTCTTCAAACCACAGCATTTCAGAGCTGAGGCCAACCTAAGAGCCATCTTTATCACTATTCTACATTCTTCACACACAAAACTCAAGTTCCCATTGAAGAGATCAGCTTGATACCACAGACATAGAGATGGTATTCAGTGTCCACACTGTCTCAGTAATTTTTCTGCCAACATAAACTCTATGATAAAGAGACAAAAGATTCAGAATTTCTCATCAAACAAGTGACCCATTCAAATATATTGAATGAATTTGTTCACTGATAGAAGCAAGCATTTTAAAAACTTAGATGGGATTAGGGGATAGAGAGATGGTTCAACGTTCTATATCATGTGTTGCTCTTGCAAGCGTAGCAGAGTTTGGTTCTATGGATGCACATGATGTACTTCAAATCTACCACATGATCAGCTCAAACTCCAATTCTAGGGTGTCTGAAGCCTTCTTCTATCTCATTCTGGCAGGCATTAGGTACACACATGGCACACATCCATACATGCAGGCAAAACACTCATACACATAAAAACAAATATGAAGAAAATTTAAAGGGTTAGAATAAACCATTGCCACACACACACACACACACACACACACACACACACACGTATACACACCAGAAAAACACAAAGAATTTGGTGGTTATACTTAGTATCCTGACTAGACTGCTGTTCTCCTGGATGTATACACACATCCAAACTCATCAAAGTGAGTTTTATACATATCATTTTATACATAAAACTCATGTTTTACATACACATATATACATATATACATCATACATATGTACATACATACATACATACATACATACATGATATTCAATAGGGATGTCTATCTACCTAGGACTGAGGAATGGGTTTTAATATTGGATTTATATTTGAAGAAACTTTGTTCCTAATAGCTGATAACTGGAAACACATGTGTTTAAAAAAAGAATATCCATTAAAAAAAAAGGATTGTACTACTTAAAGCACGTTCTTTTTCTGAGTGAAAAAAAAAGCTGGGAACAGAAGTTACATATTGAATTATTTTATTTATATAAAATTCTAAAAAAAGGCAAATCTAATCTAAATTAATGTATTACAGAGGACTGGTTGTCAGGGTCCAGAAGCAGCAGGGGACTTACCGCAATGACACGGGGATGCTTTCTAAGGTGGCGGGGATGATTTGTGCTGATGAAGCAGAAGTTTCACAACTGGTCAAACTATGTGGAATTTTATACTTAAAATCGCTATTTTCTACCATAAATTAATGAACTAACAATTAGATTAAATAATTCATTTTAAATCGGAAAAGGTTGGAGCAACAACTTGAATATCGGAATCTATGAGAACCATTGTGGTTCCCATAGGGAAAAATATAATGAATTTTGAATGATCATAAATTTAGTATGGAATGATGCAATTGCAACAGAAAAAGAACATAACACAATGCCACTGCTCTGAGAACCAAATTATTTTTTCCTTGCTAGGAAAGAAGAGTTTTACAATTAAGAAAATTGTAAACTATTTTGAAAGTTAAAAAAAATTAAAGCAACCCATACTATCTCCACTTGAAAATAGTCAGCGTGTAGTAGACCCTTGGTACATACTGGTTTTGTTTTTAAATGTGGACATGCAGTCTGAGGCCGAAAGATGCTGTAGATGACATTTTATAACCTGTCATCTTAACCTAAAAAACAGAACACGATCTTCCTCTTGTATTTTTACCTTGTCTTCATCTTCATTTATAGTTCCTTCTGACTACTCTACACTCAAAACCAAGAGCCTAGACTTGAACATTCCCATGCTTTAGGAAATTATCAGAAATTCTGAAATTAATAATCTTATGGCTCAATGTCTATGCAAACCATGAAAAATTCATAAGGATAAATTCCTAAAAGTCTAATTGCTAAGACAGAAAGTATGCATAGCCCTAATGCTTGCAGGGAATACTGACAAACTGAGAACCGTATCTAGAAGAGATTCTGACAGGCTGGCAGGTGTCCAACAGATGACAACCACGCAGTCCACACATGTCCACATGGCAGGTTGAAGGGGCTGACTATACCCAGCCTGAAGCAAAGAAAACTTGGGAAAGAAAGATGAGTTGCCCTCCCAGGAAGGGAAGGAATTTTGTACTCTTGACTGCTTGCCTCTCATTTAAAACAGATTTGACAACAGAACAAAACACCTTGGGGAAAGGCTAGTTCCTGCACTGGCTATCAGCCCATCTCAGCTTCACCAGCACCCTTTTGTGCTGTGGGGTATGATGACAGAAACTGCCAAACAATTCTCCTTCTCCAGTAGGATATCAGGGTCTACTGTCTCCTCAAACGAGTACTAGACCTCTAGATGCAAACTGGAGGAGAGGAAGGGATTGTTGGAGGGAAACTCAAGAAACTTTCTAACCTCTCTGAGGGCCTTGCTCATGCCAGCTTAATCCCAATAAGGATTCTTCTCAGTGGCAACAGAGGCCTTCATTTTGTCATTTCTCTGACATTCCAAAGCCCAAGCTATTCAGCCATGGATCCTGGTATATACCATGCTTCCTGCACTGATTACAATTTCTTCCCTTTGTTTCTATCTCAAGAGGTTATGCCTGTTTCCTGGAGTTCCTGGAAGACAGAAGTCTTCACTCCTTCCCAATGGCTCCTTAGCATCCTCATAGTTAAAAATCACCAGTGTGCAACAGCAGATCCTCCCTTGTAGCCCCTTATTGATAGAGTGGAAGAAAATGAGAAAGAATTATCACTGGCCTAAGACACTGTAGAGGAAATCTGTGGACTGAAGGGAAATTGAGCCATATGAGTAGTCTTAGCCATGCATTAACTTAGAAAATATAACCTCGTGTCCAACATAGCACATACAGACGAGAAACAGCAGGGGTTTGGCTAAACTGTGGCTTGAAGCATCCCAGACAGCCCTTTTTGGTCCTATCCCAGATCCTTTACATCTTGTTCTTGCCCCCTTTTCCCTGCCCCATATTCTGTGGACCCTAAGGGATATCAAGCATATTCAAGGCCCCTTCAATTGTGTGAATTCAAATTTCTTGTGACATAAGGATCTATGTGCAATCTAAATCACCTCAGGCAAATCAGAAGGCATCTGGCCCCAGAAGTCACATGTCCTATCTATCCTGAGATCCGGTCACCACACGAGGCCAGGCAGGAGGAGATCCCATCATCTCTTTGGTAATGTTGTTCGGGCCGGCCATTCCTCTTCTTTCAAAGGCTTCTAACCTGGCTATAAAAGGCTATGGTAGCTTAAAGTTTGGCAAAGAAGTTTTGACTACAGGCTATACATATTTTCACACAGCTACTAAGAATGGGCTTAGCTCCTTTATAATTCAGGGAAGGGACTGGAAAAAAAAAACAGAAGGAAGCTGTACTTTAACATGAGCCCCACCCACCTCTTTTTCCTAGAAAAACTATCAAGCTCTTTAAAAGAAAAAAGTTAACAGAAAAAGAAAGAAAAATCCTTGGATTTGGATAGGCTACTCAGCAGTTAGGAGCACTTGCTGCTCTTTTCCTTGCAGATCCCAGCACCCATGTCAGGCAGCTCACAACTACCCGGACCTCCAACTCTAGGAGATCTGACGCCCCTTTTGGCATTGAGGGCACCTGAACACATATGGCATACCTTCACACAGCTGTACACAAATGCATATAACTAAAAAGATAAATCTTTATCATTATTTCTTTCCTTTTATGAAAAATACTTTATTTCTTCAACAAGTCAAGCTTCTCTGAGAACTGAACTTTGCAACATGAAACTGCTTCATGGAGATGACAGTTCCCACTCAATGAGGTTCACCTGCACTCCTGTTCTACAGTGGCTTACTTCTAGCTTATCTCCTCCTGTGGTCCCCTGAAACAGGGCCATGCTACATTTGAGACAGAGTCCAGATATTAAATCTATGCAGATGATGTAAATTGCAAATACTTTTCTCTTTGTATCATCTCAACAGCTGCCAACAAAAGGCGGTGAACGGGAAGTTTAATAGAATTATTCTCTCTTCAGAGAAGAAAAGTAAAATTTGACTTGCTTAATAACCCTGATCAAAGCCAAATTAGGAGAAAAGACTGCCTAAGACATGTCACTCGCACATGCTGTGGGAGAGACGCAGACTTCCCAAACTCCTACAGCATCTGCAAATAGCAAAGAAAGCAAAGGGGACCACACATCAGGGAACATCTGCAAGGCAGGCGGAACTGCTGCACGGGTGAGATTTTCTCACCAGCCTATTTAGTGAAGTGCCTCAATTCAATGCTGTTCCAGGCAGTCTCAAGCTCCTCCCATTCTGTCCCTCTGCCTTTGGGACCTTGTTAAATGCCCAAACCAGCAAAGACATTTATCCTCAAGCACAGTCTTGGAAGAGCCCACGCTGTGTACAATGTTAGCTTCACGTTGCAGAAATTGCACATTCTCTGCTCTTACAGAAGGCCTGAGTTCTGTTTCCAGCGCCCACATCAGACAGTTCATCACTGCCTCTCATTCCAGTTCCAAGGCGATCACATGCCCTCTTCTGGCCTCTATGGGCACCTGTACATGTATGACATCACTCACAAGGATGCATACACATACACACATAAAAACAAATAGAGTCAAGTTTTTACACAAATTCGAAAGCAGGAAGGATTTCATTTTTTCTTCTGAAAGAAAGATTTAAAAAAAAAACACTTCAAAATACTATATAAATACTCAAAGCACCTACCACACCAGAGAAATCCTATGAAACATGGCTGATGATAAGAAAATGTAAACAAAAAGAAAATGAAGACATGAAACTAAGAAAGAAAACAGAAAAAAAAAAGGTACTGAAAGCTATTATACAAAGAGAAGACACTGAACTCCTGAAAGACAGAAGATACACATAAGCATTTAGGAAATTTACAGATTATCCATTTGGACAATACTATCAAAGAACTGTCTTCAGGACTCTGGCTGCTTGTGAAACTCAGTGAGTCTGCCAATACTGGGCCCTTGTAAAACTTGGCCTTTTAATTGGAGCAGAACCTTCCTGGTACAATTTTAAATCATTCCTCCACCCATGTGCTCGATGCTCCACCTGTTATCATATCTCTCTTCTCTGTCCCCACGGTTTGTAATCAGGAGTATTCCCTGTGTACCCCAGTTCTGTGTCAGGCACTGTTCTGAGCACTGAGACACAGGTAGAAACCAGGATACAGGATCGAAAGTGGTCAACATTAGCAATGAAATACACAACAAAGTGTCATTTAAATAAAAGAAGGCTCACTGGCACAGCCACCCAGATGCCGAGTGATCAGCCCCATCTACTTGAAATGTTGATACTTTGTTTTTCATGTGTTTTCAGTCCATATTGATGACTTAAAATGTTACATTAAAATACTATTTACCTTAATGACTGAACCCTTAGCACTCGCCTCCTGGCCCTGACCAGGAGGTGGCTGAAGTCTGTCAAGAGTTGCCAAATGGAAGTCTGAAGACATTAAAGATATGGAACAGATAATCCAGACTGAGAATAGGTGAAGGGAGGGACAAACAACAGGCTTTTTCAACAGCAAAAACAAGGTCTCTGAAGCTGTTTTTAATGATCCATTAATACAAGCTCCACCTTCCATTCACCCCTGAAGAAAATACCATCCAAAATGGCTCCTGCTAGCCACTGTCCTATACAGAGTAGTCTGTTTTCTGAGACACAGATTTTCTACACTGCCTGGCTGGCCATTCATTATGGAAGTAAATAACAGTCTGCTCCACATTTTCAGTGACCATGAACTTCTTGCTTAGCTCTTCTTGGGTTAAACAATAAGCATCATATTTAATGCAAGACAATCGCTAAGATTCCAGCTTATCACAGAGCAATACAGTGAGACCCAGGACAACACAGGCAGATAGAACTGATACAAAGACAATGCACTTAAATTCTCTTATAAATATTAAACATCTATTTCCTCTCTCCCTGGCTCATTCAAGCATGGCTGCCCTGTTGAACAGACAGCTATCAGCAGAGCAGGGTAGAGGTGGGGTGTAGTCAGCCAGATGTGTAGTCAATCAAACTACATTTCCCATCTGCCTTTGCATCTATCTTTGCTGTATGCCTGAGTTCTGGGCAAAAGGCTGGTGGGAAAAGGGCTTAGTTGTGGAAAACCCTAGACACAAACTAGGATTGCAGTGTGATTGTGATAAGTCATTGGAGAAGAAGCAGAAGGTTGGCCCTGTGGTAGCAACAAACCTGTTGTGACAAAGACACTTCCCCAAGTAGACCATCAACTCCACTGTCCCTGATGGATCTCTAAATCAACAGCAGCAAGCTACATGCAGTAGTTGTGCAATACAGGGCTTTCCTAAATTCCCCACCATGACTTCCTACTTGGGGCTCTTGTGTATGAGTGTTTCTACCACAGATACCAACAAAATAACTGATAATGAATAGCTCTTCTCTTAAACTCTCAACCTGAAAATGAAGGCACAATATTCCTAGAAACTACCGTTAATTATGATCAGTAAATAGAATGATTCACGCGTCTTCAGTGCTACTTCATGTGCATAATCAGCTAATAATCTAAACATCAACAAGAACCCAAAGACAGAGGATGCCTCAGAATGGGAGCTCCAGATGCATACTTGAGTTTTCCTCTGGAAAAATTTCTAATGCACGCTGGTGTCTGAGGATGTTTGTGCTCCGTGCACATCACAGTTGACAACTTGTCAAAACCAAGGGAAATAATTGCATCCCTGAGTAAGAGTATCATGCAGGCAGCAGTTTCAACATGGTACTGCTTATCCGTATCAATTCACTAACATCTTACTGTATATAACCATGTGTGCTAGGAGAAAAACTTATAGGTTTCCACCAAGATTCAGGCATAAAAACAAAATCTGTTACATCCCCAGTTCCAAAGACAGGAGAACAAAGGCAAAGGCATGAAATGCAAAGCTCTGCTTCTTCCCCTTAGAAATAAACATTTAAAGAAATCAAAATCCTAAACGGTACATCTTTTTTTTTTTTTTTAGGTACGGTGGGTAAGACATAAGCCAGTTTGCTCAAGTCTTGAGGGAGAAAGAAAACAACCTATCTTAGGAGGTTATTAAGCTAACACTTCGGCAAGCCTCAGGCACGCTGCTCATTTATTATACAAAACTGAGATCTCTGGCACTCCATAATTATGTGCTGCGAACTCTAATGAATAACTCCGCATCAGAAGGACTCACGAACTCTGATCAGTGTCCCGAGAGACAGTGGGTCAAGATGAACCTTGAAATCTGATTAGCATCACCCATCCCTGTCCAGCATTCCAAAAAGACTATTTTTGCAGCTCCCAACTCTTCGCTTGGCTATTTCAAAGCATAATTCTGTCAGACATCTGAGAGCAATTAAAACAATATTAGTATTCACTTTCGAAACAGACTTAAGATGGAATATGCATGATTTCCTACTTGTTTCACAACACCTCATTTGGCTCCTAAGCCCATGGTCATATTTTTTAAAAATGTTCAATTTTAGGGCCAGCACTGTATCAGATGAGTTACTGGCAATCACTTGTAACTCATCCTCTGCAAATGCCAATGTTTTCCTGTAAAACACCAAGGTCTCAAGTAATGCTGGATAGAAACTGAGTTATCAATACACCTTTTCCTCTATTGCCCCGATTTTAAGACATAGGAATCAGAGAGTAAACTGTGATTTAATTGAAAATGAATCATTTGGAAAGAAACAGAACTGTGTGCTTTTGATTCAAGGGAGGCTGCATACATGTGTGTATGCACACGTGTTTTGTGTGTATAAAACACAAGAATGTTCATAATTCTAAATGCCATTAAGCAGCAATGGCAAAAACTCAAAATGTTCCCTAAGTAGTCCTTGCTGCACTCAAGGCAGACATCACTAAGTGATACTCCTGCTGCACTCAAGGCAGACATCACTAAGTGATACTCTATTCACTGAGTCTACTATCTACAATCCTGCCACACACCTTTGCAGCTATGGGAAACATGGCCTTGAAATAATTTCAGAAACCCTATTTCCAGCTCCGAGTTTGACTAAGCATTAATGAATGCCTGAAATAGATAAAATAGTAGGGTTCATGCTGTCCAACTGAAGTAAGGAAATTGAGAAATGACAACAACTATACAATTTGTAAAAAGCCACCCAGACAAACTTCAGGCTTTCTTTCTTTGAACTCTGCATTAGTTTATCTTGGTATGATTTATGTCACTGAAGATACATGCAAGGTTTAAAGGAAAAGGAGCTCAGAGAAGTAGCTGGTGTGTGTTCTACAAACCAATTTACTCCCAAACATATGCTAAAAGGGGGAGAAGAGCCATAAAACTCACTCCCTGTGAATTTGTGCAAGATCAGTATGAAGGTCACCGACTCTCACCACATGCACCGTTTTGTTTATCAACGACCTCTGTTCTCGCTGAGTCAGGCAATAACAATGTACACAGGAAACCTTTCTAGGGGATGACATTGCCTGCATTTGACTACTCTAGATTTGCTTCTGCTGCAGGTGACCTCCCAGCTCTCCAGAGGCTCACACAGGATCATTCTGAACCCAGTCATCATTCACAGTTTGAGGTCAGGTTACTATGAACATGTACAAAATACAATGATCCTTCTAGGCTGAGTTTAATAAAACTTGAGTACTTTTAGCCATCAGCTTTAAGAAAGACAGTGAGACAGATTGGGGACATATTCCAGTAGTAAAGCACTTGCCTTGCATATGGAAAGCCTTAAACTCAGTCCCCAGCATCACAGGAACAAACACCCACAGAACAATCCAAAGTCCTTTAAGAAGGGAAAAAAAATCAACTACAACATCTTCAAAACCCAGCAACTACACACACACACACACACACACACACACACAGAGAGAGCGCGGGGGGGGGGGAGGAAGAGAGGGGAGAGAGGGAGGAAGATAGAGAAGAACCTTTCTAGAGTTCCCTAAAATTTCAAGGTCTCCTATATATTTCTTCTCTAACTTGAAGAACCTTTGATAGAAATGTGTGTGTGTGGGGGGGGGGGGACAGAAAGGTAGGAGCCAACTGCTAGTGCTCTGATACAGAAGCCTCCAGCAGGTTCTCGGTGGTAGAGAAGAGCACCACGGGAAAGGACTTCACACAAGGAGATGAGGAGGAGCAGCTGGGGAGGAGGTGGAAGTGGGTGACAGAGCTAGGGAGCCAGAAACAGAGCTGTGAGGAAGAAGGGGAAAAAAGGCTGAGCAGCGAAGGGTGGTGGTTAAAATAACTCACGGTAACAGAGCGCTCTGTGTTAGCACACACTGCTCTTTGTTATCACACATTACAGAACGCTATAAACAACAGAAGCCATACAGTGACGCCGCACGGCAAGCTCTGGGCGCTGCTGACCTAACACGCTCTCTGGCTTCTTCCTCCTGCACATCAACGCTGCTTCTAGAACAGCACGTTAGGACCGTGGCTGCTAACCTGTATATCTTCAATCCGCTCAGAGGAACGGCCCATGAGGCTTGGCGCCATGTCCTCCATAGAAGCCTTCTCTGTTCATACCCATGTTAACACTGGAAGATGGAGGCAGGGCCCGGCCTGTCTGTGATGAGGAGGATCACATTCTATAAGCAAAGAGTTGCAAACCTTTATGGAACACAGTTCTGACGAAGTCCAAAGAAAACGATGTGGTGTGGATTTATGCATAAAGTGAAATGTTCAACAGAAATGACAGGATGGCTTGCTAGAGAAGGCAGGGGACAGATTACGCTCAGTTCCAGAATGTCCCTGGAGGGGGCTCCACTGAGCTTTAGTGTCTCCCTACCTTGACTCCACCTGTCATGCTTCGGACAGTTCATCAACATCCTCTCTCCCCTCCTGGGGCCTATTCACTATTACACTTACCAGCCACCCAGGGGTAAATTCACCAAAAAGGTAACATGAAGAGAGATTATGCCAACTCTCTCTGTCTTTGTGATCTTGCCTCATGGTCAAGAGAGAGAGTCAGTGCCTCAGGGCTTTCCTCAGGACTCTCCACTCTGACCTTCACTTCTTGCCAAAGTCTTTTCTCCTTAGACATCAACTCTGACTTTCTATTTGGCTCAGGCTCCTTCCCAAGCCTAACTGCAAGCAACCGAACACCATTATGGGAAAGCAGTGGCTGGACACCGAGGCACTCCCCTTGTTCCGTTCCGGCCACACTCACATGCTCATTTGACTCCTGTCACTCCAGTACTCCGGAATCACTCTGTCAGTCGTTATGATGGCTTTGCAACCTGACCACAATTTAACTGCTGACCTCTCTTTCAGCACAGATGTTCTTTTGTCATTCCTCAGTCTAGGGATACCCTGCTCCCCTGGACTGTCAGCTCTTTCAGCAGCAGAGCATTTGTCTAAACTCAGCTACATCCGCTCAGCAGGGCCACAGGACCTGAGGCGGAGCATGTCTACACTTTCAGAGCCTGCCCATTGCCTTTGTCTGATCACTCAGACTTGCCGGCTTCCCACTTCTACTGCAACCCTCTCTGTTGCTGTCTTAGGTGATGATGGCTTCTCTACTCCAGCCTTCACATAACTATAAGAACTTTCCTTTCATGAGACAACTGTCCCTACTATGTGTATATCATCTACTTCCCTCAACCTCCTTTTTGATGGCATCCCAACTTTACAGGATCATAAGATTAATGTCCCTAAATGCCTGCCCACAATCTCTACTTAACCATCCCTGAATGGATCCTATTCAAACATGTATTTTCAACTCTCTATTTGAGTACACAAGTTTTTTGAGCCCAGGACTCACCTTTCCTCTATCCTTGGTCTTGTTAAAGAAGCTTCACAATGGCCCAAGCCTCAGCTACACTCTCTGGGCTATGCCTCCAATTAGAACAGCAATCAAACCCTCCCCCTTTCCCAGAGCTACCAAAGCAAACTCCCCCATATCCTCACTGTCTCAGTGAACATGTAATATTCCAAGTTTTATGTTATACTGGGAATTCTCCAGGGTCGAGATTCCACTTTTAGCATGAATCACCAGAATCTAACATAGCACAAATGTAGAAGACCTATTACATTGAATTGAAATTGTTGAAATTGCAAAAAGATCTTCTAGAATTAAATCCTTAATAATCACCTAGATATAGGGAGTTTTTGTCAAGTGGGTGACTCCTGAGGAGGGTGATGGACAGCTGCCTTATGCACATCTTTTTTTGGGTTCCCCACAGGTGTCCTGTTGAGTGAACAAAGGAGGAGACTGGACCGTATGTGCCGGGATTTGAGGGACCGTGAACTTTACACCGTCCCTGTGTAGAGCAGTCTCCTTCTGCTCTCAGCTCCCACAGAACCTTGCAGTTCCTCACAGACTAACCAGCAGTTCTCCGTGGACTATCTGTGGGGAGTCTCACACCGGATCATGCCTCTCTACATCAAGGAGCCCACCTCATGCCCACAGCCTCCACAAACTGACAAGTCAATAATTAGATTTATTTGAAGCCGATAAGCCAGGTTGATGAAGAAATCTAAAATACTACTACAAGGTAAAAAGGATAAACAGGTTTATTGTGGCTCCACTGAATGCTGAAACAGTCTTTTTCCCCCTTATTTAGGATATGGATGAGTGTGAGTGTGTGTGTGTGTGTGTGTGTGTGTGTGTGTGTGTGTGTGTCTTTATTCTTGTATTCCCAACATACATTAGCAAAGCATAGTTTGGTGAAATCTGTGAATGTATGTGCATCTGAAATGCCAGTACTGTACAACGAAAATATTCCAAGGAGAAACACAAAATGGAAAATGGATTCTGAAAGGCCAGCCTTTCATGAGAAAATAATCAACAATTTCCCGGCAGATTTAAAGTCAATTTCTCCTAGATCTTTGAGTAGCAGAAAGCTGTCTGAAAGGCCTTGCTTCATAAAAGAGCAAGCATAACAGGATACAGGTTTAAAATCTATTTGTATAAACAGGGACATTAAAGCTGGACAACTGGGAATTATAGATCACACAGTAATCACAGCACTCTGGAGGCTGAGGCAGCAGAATTGCTGTTGCGTTCAAGGACAGCCTGGGCTATAGAATGAGACCCTCTAAGAAAGAAAAACAGAAAAGGAAAAAGTGACTAGATAGGACAGCACATTGGGGGAAGGGAAAGGAGAAGGGAAAGAAAGATGGAAGGGAAAGTGGAGAGAAAAGATAGGAGACCAAGACCAAGAAAAAAATCCATCATCGCTGGATTCATGTATGTCAAATAAGTATCCACTGAGCAGTAAGACGGACTACTCAGGATCCACACTCGAATGTGAGCTGACAAGCCCTAAGGAGCCCAGCTCCCTCCTTCATATTCTAAGTCTGCCCACGTCCTCCTCAAAGCACCCACTTTCCTCAACCAAGTCAGCTCCTTCTCCCTACACCACATACAGAACTGTTTGCCTCCTGAGCATGCTCAGACATCCATTCATGCCTCAACTACCTCATTGAGCTATGTGTGCACATGAATGGCACTCACTGACCTTCAGACAGAGTCCACCTCCCATTCTGTAACAAGCCCACAGTCAAAACTAGCCCACTGGTTTGACATTGTTCAGTGTTAGTTCACAGGCACAGTAATTCTGGATCAATCCTAAAACTTGCAAATGCCCACTTCCCAACAGCACAGAGGGTAAGGAACAAATGAAGAAGAGAAGGTTGAAAAGAGAAATTAGCTTCTTCTACACAAATCTTTCCTATTAGGAAGATAACAATCTACTGACTCGATCATCTCCTTATGAGCCTAGTGTAAGCCTAAAAACAAAATGTTCTTAACCGTACATGTGGCCATTCAGTGTATCGAATACTTAGGAGTTGAAGAAGAAGTGTTGGGACCTGGTTAGTGTCCCTGCAGTGAGAAGCACGCTCCCTTTTTAGTTATTCTGCCCATACAGATCCAAAGTGACCTACCAGCATATCCACCCCTCAAGATAAATTTGAGAGGGAACTGCAGATTGCAAGGAAGAGTTCACAGGACAGTTAACTTATTGCTTAAAATAAGCTATCCAATACTGTCACAATGGTTTCTTGAGTAGCAGATACACAGTTTCAGTATCAGGGCCTGTGTGAGTACACTCTGTTTCAGGTACTTACAGCCAAACCCCACATGGCAGTCTGCCAGTACAGAAGCTCCAAAGTCCTGTCTTCACCCCACAGGAAAACAATGGAAGGCACAGCTCTTGAGATGGAGTTACCAAGGACTCAGTTTTGACAGAAACATCTAAATCCACTGTCTGTGTTAAAGCTACTGGAAACGCTGTCTACCACCATGTGCTTCAAAGGGTGTGTTAGCTCTGCGTTTGTCTCATGAATTGGCCCAGAGTTATTCTGACCTAGGCTACAATTCCATGGCTCTTGGTCACCCAAGTATTTGTGTCCATCAGAACTGTGGTGAGGTCCCTGAAACTCATGTATTTCTAAATATATACATGGTTCCAGTATACTAGGGATAGAGGAAGAAGGTAGGAATGGTTTATAAAATATCTGGTTTTACTGCAGATTTGCCTTCAAAATGAAATAAATACCAGAAAAGTCTAACCTGGAAGAGTGGGTAAAAGTTAGTAAGGAACTATGTATTTACATACATGGTTCATGGCATGTAAATACTTGAATATAATGGAAAGAAAGTATATAATAATAATATCAAAATTATTTGAGAAAATACTTCTAAAATATATAAATAAAATCATTAAAATGTAATTCTCAGGTGCCTTCACTAATAAGGTAGTGAAGCAGGGAAAGTCTCCATCTGCAGGTTGTCAGAAAGGACAGGGCTTCTGTTAGCATGGATCAAAGAGGTTTGCCTTTGCCCCCTTGCTCTTAGTATCCACGGATTCTATTCCTTGGCTGCCCCTTCTGTCTCACCTAAGTGAATGGTGAGCTTTCCAGGTTTGTAGAGAGCAGAGGTATTTTCTACCTCATACCCTACCTACAGAAAAGTTATTGTCCCAGAAACATACCTAAAATCCCCAAATCCTATTTCTAAACAAAGCTGAGATGTGGCTGACCTTCTATGCCCTGTTCCTTCCACAAGTTCCCATTGTCCTCCTCATCCTCCAGAAAGCATCTATCTGCCTTCCTCTCAGGGCTACCTTCTGGCTGGTTATCCCCAACAGATTCACCCCTATGTGAAAAAGCTCACCACAAACCAAGGTGCCTGTAGGTCCAACTCTGACCCGGTACTGTGACTGACTGGCACACCAATAGCATCTCCACCAATCAGCTGGGAGTCTTGTTCCTGAGGATGTGAAACACTTTCCATTCGAATTTTAGTCCATTAACCTCAAAGATGCATCCCTTAGTCATGTCAGGTCAAGCTGACTGGAAAGCCTTGTCAATATTTCAATATACCTGGGGCTTTACTTTATAAAATCCCATTCCCCAAACTGGGGAATTCTAGGCCATGTTTACTCAATAATTTGCTATTGACTAAACTATTCTGTGCAGTATTCCTTGTTTTCATCACTACTTCTGCCAACACCTGGGCTCTTGGTTAGATATAAGTGTTGCAATAAACAACTCTATGCAACCTAAACTCACAACCTAAAATCCCAACCTACAACACCAGATGATAAACAGGAAACCATGAAGAAGAATGTGGCAGGTAGAAGAATGGGCTGAGAAACAGAAAAGGTAGGATGGTTTGGATCTAAAATATCTGTCAAAAGCCCGTATGCAGAAGGCTAGCTGTCAGTCTGTGGCTCTGCAGGGAGAAGGCGGGAATTTTGTCAGGTAGAGCCTAGTGCAAGCAAGTCTGACCATTGGAAAGGTGTCCCTGAAAGGGATAGTGACATGCTGGCCTTTTTCTGTTTTACTTTTCATCCAAGACAAGGTCAACATCTGTCACACTCTCTGCCATGATGCCTGCTTTCACAGACCCAATGGAAATGGATCCAACTGATCATAGGCTGAACCCTCTAAAATAAGGAGCCAAACTACGTCTGTATCTCTGGCATTTTGTCACAATGATAAGAAACTATTCCAAGATAGGTCATCAGATTCTTAAATAGGTGAGTGCCTCTTACCTACTGTGTTAGCAAGCATGATCAGATGTGTGCGTGTGTGTGCGTGTGCACATGTGCACACGCGCACGTGCATATGCTATACTAATGGGGTGCAGGAGGAACTTATATTCTCATTGAACATGCATTCCATGTGATCTCCCCATAGAAGAGAAATCTGCCGATATTCATCCAGTTTTAAATGAACACGTGCGTGGAGCAAGACATACTCTACTTCTGAGCATCAACCTTGTAGCTGGGTGCCATGTCATGCTACACAGAGAGACACTCAAATTCTGAGCAGTCCCAAATTTCAAGAAGGTATAAATGAAAAGAACTCATGACAAAAACAGAAAGTTGCATTTCTCCAACTCTGTCTTAATGAATACAAGGCTGGGAATATTTACCCACAAACACAAATCCTTCAGTGGCAAGAAGTCAGTCAACGTATTTCAAGAGTGGCTGCTAGGTTTTATGGGATTTAAGAGTGAAGATTACTGGATCATGGGTCATACGATAGGGTCAAGAGAAAGGTCAGAATTTGAGAAAGAGACTTAAAGGAACCTAGTCTCTCTCTACCAACAGCCTTGCTCTCTAGAAGACAGTCATTCACTCCTTTGGTTTTCCTCACCCTTGATGGTAAGAGAGCCATCAAAAGCTCCCCTCACACCTAACTATCTATCTATGCTACAGCAAACCTGAGCTAACCATCACGCGGCCCACACAAAAGGAACGAGGCCACTGACAGGAAGGAAATATGCCACTAAGCACTCAGTCACTGTTCAGTGACAACCCCAGCAACAACTGCACAGGACAGCCAGCGCCATCTCCTCTCCTCAGTATAAGAACCCACGCTTCAGGAGTGAAGTAGTTTTCCCCGTATCAACGAAAGCAAACCTAACCAGCTCCAAATCTGGCTCTTTTGCTCGATTTATTTCATAGCCAGCAACCCAGGCTGAAAAGTTATTCTCCATTTTCTCATGAACTTTTTGTTTAACCATGATGTATCTGAACACAAAACAGTAGAATGTTTTAAAGGAAAATATGGAAGAAAAACAAAAGTTAAGTCTGTTGATTAAAGGATTAGATAGATGGTTTCTTAATACTTTTATCTGAATCATCAAAAGGAACTTAAAATCTGTGGTTTTACATAAAACTAAAATAATCAGATGATTTTCTGTTAATTAACTCTATTTAGATGGAGGTAAATATACGTGTTTGGTTCCTCTTCCCTACCAGCTGTTAGAGACATAGACGGAATCACTCCCACACCTAGTCCAAAAATAGTTTCAACTGAAAGGCTATTTGTATTGTTAACTCATACCACATACAAAAGTTAACACATTCATTCTATGAATAAGTCCGGGACTCAAGTTCTCAATGGCCCTCTCTTTAATTCAGTAACCATTTTCGAGCAGTGGGGCTTGGCTCAGGAAACTGACTCTTATTTAAAGTTGGTGGGTGAGGGCAAGCTAAACATCACCTTTTCTCTGCAGGTATTTACAGAGAAGGGCTCTTCCCTCCCCAAGTTTAGAAAAGTTGATATGATCTAGTCTTCCAAGCATAAGCTGTGGGGATGAGGAGAGCAGCTTGTGAACTAACCCAGACAATGAAACAAAGAGTGGAGTAAGTTAGGAGAACACACTCCCCACTCCACTGAAAGACTTCTTAGACCTCTGGGTTTGGAAAGTGTACCTCTCCAAATTGTTAGAGGCAGGAGCATCCTGCTGAATTTCATGTCACCTGACGCTGCTTGGATAGAAGAGTGTCTCTTCCAGAAGTTAAGAGACTCAAAGAAAAGTTCTTCCAGAGCTGGGAGGTGGGTGGGCCTGCTGAGTGAAGATGGGCGATAGAATTCTGGAAGACAGAATAGGGGAAATGCAGGTCTCCAGGAAACCCTGGGCCCTAACGGGAGTAAAAGGAGTCAGCTAGCCTGATGTTCTGTTCTGCTTCCCTACTGAGGTTGTATACTCATACTGAGGCTGTATCTTCATACTCCATAGAAGGCAGAGAGAGGAAGAGGCTTACTTTATGGCCACCTCCACTAGCTCCCCTTTATGGTGGAACTTTTTGACTAAAGCATTTGCCACAGGTGTACACTATGCAGCTGTTGGTGAATGTGAAACACCATGATCAATGTCATCAATATGATCTTTCTCTTTGTCTATTGACTGTGGTCAGCATGAGCATTTTATTGGGACGATGTCCCAAGAACCCTAAATCACAGCCATCAGGCTTACTACTCGGTTAAGAGAGACACATAAACATACTCTCAAGCTGTAAAGCCCATTCCTGGGCTCCCCTTCTGTTCCAGTGGCTTACTTGGGTGTTTGTAGTATCATCCTTATTGATGTGTGTATGTCAGAAATAGTCCCTAACTCTTGAGAAGCCAGGTCTCGGCACCACAGTTGAAAGGCCCATGGATTCTGCCACCCAAGAGGACTGTGAATAATTTAAGAACAGCTTCTGCAGGTCAGAAACATGAAAATAAAAACAAGTGTCATTCTCTCAGCCCTCCGTTTCTCACTGATGTTAAGGAGGACCCCATACGCAAAACACAGTAATGCAGTTTTACTCCGATGCTAACTCCTTTATGAAAATCTGGGTAATGACTGCCTTTAAAACTCTGCAGCACCACGGAGCCTCTTGCCATTTCACTGACCTTGGGATATTCCTAATGACCTGTCCCTCTGTGACAAGAATGACTAACAGGGACAAGGAGAGTTCACTAGGAATAATGAATAGAGGGACGGAAGATAAAAGATAGAGAAGGAACACCACTAACACTCCCCATGAGCAAGATCAATAAGCAGTGTGACAGACATGTAACACATCACCGTATCGAGCAATCCTCACCCCTGAATGAAGCAACCCACATACAGCTCAACTGGCTGCCGAACCCAGTAAACGAATTCCCGAGAGTAACTGCATGCGAACTGAGCTCTGTAGCATTTCCTTCCTTCCAACGGTAAACTGTACATCATGGCGGTAGAACAAGGCTCTAAATCCAGTCTGTTCTATTTATTTAAATATGCTCTCCCACCGACCGCTGAAGCATCCACCTTCATCTTTCTATTCGCTTTGTATAGTTAAGAGTTACAATCAAAGTTGGGATACAAAATTCCAGGGATCATGACTTAAATACAGACAGCTTCATGAATTCATTTGTCTGTAAGCTCACCCACACATGTCCCCAGATTAGCAGGCATATATTGCCAAAAGCATTGGAAAACTCCCGTGTAAAACTCAGCATGTTCAGGTCAGAATGTGCTAATCCACAAGTTTGCGGGAACTGATGTTCCAGAACACACACTTTAAGACCACCTGAAACCCTGATGTTCTGCAGATCAGAACTTGACTCCAGTAGACATCTAGTTCACCCTACTCTGACCCACAGTCTAAGGAAGGATGTACAGATGACACTGTCCTGACATCTGGGGCACAAAGGGACAGGTGAAGATTTGTGTTGCTAAATCCTGTGGGATGCTATCGATCTGCTGGACCAATGCTGGGCCCTGGTTTTGATTTCACTGTGTTTGCCAGATGCATGTTCTGCCTGACTATCCAGCATTTAACTATGTTTGATCACTTCCTTTTCCTCCAAGAACAGCTCAGTGGCTTCTGCTGCCTTTGAGACTAAAGCCAGAACCCTGCAATGCTGATTCTGCTGTCACAGAGGCAAAAGTGAAAGCAGAAACAGTACCTGAAGGGGCTGGGACCAGGAGACTGGGGCAGAGGAAGTTGAAAGAGCAGTCTCCCCATCCACGGTTTCACATCCCACAGCCTCAGAAATCGCAGTCAATTGGTGCGAGTGTGGCTCAGCAATGCTTCTTCTGACACATTGTAGGATTAGCCATAGCATGATGGAATAACGCTTATGCCATCTTTCTCTTTTTCATCAGACAGACACTGGCTCATCTCACACTGTCATGGTGAAATAGGTAAACAGAGTTCAATAGCTTTCCTTTGGACACAGTTCTCTTTCTGAGAAAGAGACAGCATTCATAAGTCTTTCATTACATTATATCCTTTTTAACTGCCCTCTTTTAGTACATCCTCATTAACCCTTTACTATACTTAATGCAGGAAATGAAATTTACCCTCGGCACATGTATATAGGGAAAAGCATAGGGTGTACAGAAGTTGATCCTGTCCACAACGATTCAGGCATTCAATACCCAATCTTGGGATGTATTCCCTGGAAGAAAAGGAAACTACTGCATTACTTTCCTACTCATGCTGTGCTAAGCTTCACACACTGAATGAGCTTAAAATAAGAAAATTTACTGCATTGGAGTTCTGCACAATCAAAGCCCAACTTAAAGGTATAGACATGCAAGCTGTAAGGGGAAAACTTGTCCTGTGCCTCTGGCTTCCAACAGTGTGTTCCCGTGCTGCTGTCGGTCAAAGGGAAGCACCATGAACAGTACTTCTGGCCATCTTTGATCAACAGATACTTCTCTGCCTCCATCCCCACTAGGTCAAGGAACCTCCATCTCTCCATGTCATTCATTGTCCCAGGGAACATCTATCTCTGGATCCCATGGCTGCTACTTTTTGAAGATATATGTTGTACTGGATTAAGAGCTACATTCTATTTCGGGGAAAAAAAACTGTTCCAAAATGTGACCAAAATGTGACATTATGAGGTACCTGGAGTGAGGGCCCCAATGTATCTTTTGGAAGACACACAATTCAACTCAGCAACAGAATCCCACCGAATGACAGAGTTTGACTTTCTAAGTCCTTTTACTAAAACTTAATTGGTTTTGATTTCTGTTTTGTAGGACATAAAATATTCCCTATAAATATACACAAAAATATATGTAAAATGAGATCAGCACTATATGGACGTATTAATCTTATTTCACTGGGAATTTAAACTGCTTAAATTTCATTCACACCTTTAAACTCCTCAAATTTTTGAGTGAAAATGGTAATATTATTAATAGTACAGCATCAAATACTCACATAATTTCATAACTTAAGCAATTTCCTCACATAAATTTGCTGAGCCTCAGTTTATCAGTCTGTAAAGTAGAAACAATCAGACTGCTCACTGACTTCTATATTGGATCTTGCAAGAATTAAAGTATGTATGTCAGAAAGATGTTTTGAAGAAATAAGGTTGGTGAAAAGTCTTGGTATTGTTTTAGGTAACTTTCCTTCTGGTCCATATTGGTAACAGAGTTCCTGAGATAGGGGCGGAACAGAAAAAAATGTATGAGAAGGCAGGGCTTACACCAGCAGCTCACATCTGCTCAGTTTTAACCAGCCTTGTTCCCTGATGGGCTGAAATGCTTCTTACATAAATTCTGAGGGTATAAAAGTAATCACCTGTGGCAAGAAGACAGATACCTTCTGGACCATGAAACAGTAGAGCAGAGAATTCTGTCCTGGTTCCATTTTTAATGGATGTATGCAATAAAAAAATATTTTGTAAAAATACCTTCATAATTAGAGAATATTAAAAATCTCACTTCTAATACTAGTCGGCAATACAATTCAGAGATGTATAAGGTTTTTTTTAGGTATAAAGGAATTTCTCTACAGTAACCCAACTCAAAAGAAGACATACTCCCATGGCCCCATTGCTATAAACAAGATGAAATGACTCTGTTGAATGCTGAGGTCTTCCCTTAGCCAAAGCTGTAAAGCCGGAGGAAACCTTTCTTCTGCGTTTAGGAGGGCTGCGCAGCTATTTCTATAAGCGGCAGTAAAAAGTTATATAGTGTTTGAGGTGGGGCCAGGTCCTGTGAGTTTCCAGCACAGAGAGTCATTTTACTCAGCACTGGCAACAAAGCTGCCTCCCCAGGATGGAGCTCCATGAGTCCTGGGAACTGTGCCCCTTTTAGGGCCCCGTAGTTCACACCACCAGTGGGGATGCAAAATAAATGCTTCCCTTAAATCCAGGCAATATACTAGGCCCGGGGTTGGGGTGGGGAGCTCAAATGCGGATGTTAGAAGCAGCTGCGTACAGAATTTGGTGAATATGCCTCACTGTAACTTTATGGGAGGTTGTTTGGAAAAGACACTGGTTGAAAAGTATAATCCTGGGTCCCAGTTCATAGTCAAATACTTTCTAGCTAGTAACCTGAGGGAAAAATATCCCAAGAGCTGCCCCCAAATTTTAAAATGAAAACAAACATTCCCACCAGCTTCCTTCACCATTGTGGGAAGGTGGTGATTGTGTGCCTGGGACTGGGCTGTAAACCTAAGACAAGGAGGATGGTACTATCTCCAGCAGATCAGAGTTTTCCCACAGTCTTTCTCAGACCACAAACACAGTTTAACTCTCCTGTCCAAAGCAAAGGTCCTAATATAGCTGTTGTCACTTAATTTTCTTCTGTCATGGGCAGGATAGGATGTTTATTGCTCTATATAAGCCATATAAAACTGTTCTTGTGTGTCAATGTGCCCAGTTACTATTAAGTGTCTCAAAATGCAGTCTTACCTGGAGTCTGCTGTTTGGAGCAAGTCAGCTAAACAATCGTTGAAGTTAGGAATTCTTACTAGGAATTATTATTAGAAGTGTAACAAATGTAGCTACTGATAATTATACTACTATGTTTCTGATTGCGATCTGGAAAGCTGCTTGTTAAATTGCTTACACTCGGCTTAATTTTTTAATGTGTTTAATTTTGCAAGTACTATTAGCTTTGACACGGTGATAGATAGAAAGTCCTGTTTAGCTTTTCTGAATAGAGTTGGATCACAGCAGAACAAAGGGCCCTTCCCAACTAATGAACCATACACAGGACGGCCATGGGCTCAAAAAGTGGAACCTTTCCCTGAGTTGCTCCAGAAGGAAGCATGAACTGGGCCCTACGTTTCCAGAAACAAGAGACAGGGCAATCACAGACACATGCAGTAAACTTGCAAATTTGGGTCTCTAAGTTCTGTAAATTATGGTTTCCTCATGAATGTTCAAAGCTGATAATGATTGATAATAATTGTTTGTCATCTAAGGATAAAATGTGCTGGCTTTCAAATATTGTACTAAGTATGCCTTGTGAGTACCCCCAGAAGCAAATTCTAGGCCTGAGGATGAATCTCAGCAGCAAAGTACCTGCATAATACATATAACGTCATGAGTCCAATCCCCCACACTACAAAAAAGAAAAGAAAGAAAAAGAGGATAATTGTAGATATGGTGATTGCTCTAGGACAGCGAACCAAGCCTCCATTGACTTCAGAACTTCCTATGTAAAGGAAACAGCACTGTCAATGGGTGCTTGGAACAGAGTACAGTGTCTTCCATCCACAATCCTGGAAGGATAAAGGATTATTTCCTGCAGCTAGCCATCAGATGTTGTGGAGGTCATGGTCAAGGTCCTTAATGAATCAAGGAAGTGGGGGAGTTATCATCTCACAGTCAAGGGAGATTGTTTTTTTAAGCCAAGGATGTTGCATTTCAGGCACTGGGAGGGATTTCCAAGCAACAGGTCCATCGCTACATGAATACATCTGTCTGACTCAGTCTTCCCTAACGTAGTGCTTTCAACTAGAAGTCATACATCCCACCACCATACAGAAACACCTATATACATATCTATGTGACATCTGTTGTGGAGGGGTATCTACTGGACAGATAAAAGGGATGTAGCTAAACAGTCTCTAATACCCAAGAGAGCCCTTTCCCAAGAAAAAGTAACCAGTCTAAACGCCCAAATCAGTAGTCCTATGGTTATGATGCCCTGACCCACCTAGTTGGATCATATATCCTTAAAAAAAAATAAAATGTGTCAACCAGTCCCCACATACACCTAAACTTCCAATACTATAAACTTAAAACTGCACGCCACCATCCGGAAGCATCAAACATGCTTTCCTTTACAGCTCCCCATGGGAACCAGTGCTCTTAAGTACTTCTGCAACCTCCGTTTTCCTCCGTGCTGTCCTCTCAAGAGCTCTGCACAGAGAGAAAAGACAAAGGAATGAGTTGGTGCTGGGAAGGCAGGGGGAGATGGGGAGGCAGCACAAGGGGAAAATAAATATAAAAAGAAACACAAGAGCTTTAGCCTTTCTTTGGATGTAGACATGACATAACAATCAAACAAAAGAGGCATCCAGCTGGAGCCAGCCACATTTATTGCCATACACAAGCACATCATAAACTTCTGAAAAGCGAGAATGTAAGGTCTTGTTCTCTCACTGTCATATTCCACAGTAAACAAATCCAACACATGGTACACAAAAGGGTTTTCATTAAGCTGTGTCCATAGTGAGAAGAAACAAAATTAGATGATCTTAAAACTAATATAATTTCCTCAGGTCCACAGGGATTCTCTGTGACAGCAACACAAAAGCCCTTCCTAAATACTTAAGACTGTGACCCTGATAATAGTATGTAAGACAGTCCTGCATGGACCTTCATCTGTATGCCCCCTGGAAGAGTAGCCAGTAAAGTACCTGAGAACACCCATTCTAGAACACAACAGCATAAAATTTACCAAGATTAATTTATTAAAATGCACCATCCTGAGATTTAACTTTTGGGAAGATAAAACAAACAAACAAAAAAACCTGTTTAAAATGCCCTCAACATGTATGAGTCTGGACTCCTTGCCACTCTGATGCCAGTGTGAGGTATCACCACTTTTCAGTAGGCTTACACAGTAGGTGCTACTAGAGGAACTAAGCTATATGCCCTCCAACTCCAAGAGCTGATGACCATGATGAATTTCTTTTCTTAGCATATGTATCCCTTGCTTTGTCTGTGGGCCTCCTGGTCTAGAAGCACAAAGGCAGGTATTTCCACGGGAGACTAATTCAGAAAACCTTTTTCATTCCAAGCTCTCTTCCCATCATTCACCCCTCAAAACTCTCCTAGATGCATTCAGAGACAAGGTGGGGTTAGGAAACACAACAGTCCTGGGCAAAGCAGCTACAAGGTATGTGGTAATGAGGAATTCCCTTCTCTCCTGACTCTTTTCTCTTTCAGAGCCTGCTACAGAAAGCAGAACAGAGACAAGTTCATTATCACTCTGCTTCTTAATTCCCTAGAAATTATTCAGCCAATCTCCTAACTTTACATGCTAAATACACAAAGGTGACTGCCACATCATCCCAGCCAAGACTTTACTGAATTCCAGACTTACCATCTAAATGTCTAAATGACTCCTTAACAAGTCCAAATCCAAACTGTGTCCTTCCCAACTCTACCAGAACCATCTCCACGTCAGTTAAAGGGAGCGTCCAGGCTTCCAGACACATAAGCTAAAGCTGAGACTCACCTCTGGTTATTTCCAGCTCAAAGAACCCATAGCCAACCTTCAGAAAATGCTGTCCTATCTAGCCATAGGATCATATTTCTCCCAACTTCTACTGTTAGACATAGTAAGACAATCAGACAGAAGGAGGCTACTGCTGTAATCCTACTCCTGAAGGTTTAGATTCCCACTTTGACTCCTTTGTCCTCAATCTTCTCTCTACACAGCACTCAGGGTTTCCAGGACAAATCAGATCCTAACATTCTTCCACTCAAAGCCATCCTTCCCTGGCTCTGCAAGGCCCTAAACAGTCTGGTCCTCAGAGTTCCCTAACTCCATCTTCTCTTTCCTTTGTTCAATCTTTTCAGGCCACTCCTTCATGTATCTACAACTCACAGGCCAAAATCCCTCTCCTCAAAGTAGAAGTGTCTTCTCTTTATTTCTATGTTGCTCACTACCCTTCTCTTCAGGGTGTAAGTTCAAAAAAGATAGAGAACTTGGGGTTGGCTCCATTCTGCCTATTCTATTCCCACTGCTCAGTGAGTGACCGGCAGCAATGCTTGCTCCATGGAAGAGTGAAGCAGACAATGAACATAGTCTTTATTCTGTTTTGCATCTAAGGGTCACTTTCTGAGACCACAGAGGGCATGTACACCTATAATTAGATGAACAACTCACCATTACATAAACCAGATATTTAAATATTTAAGAGACTTAAGTGAAGCAATTATGCAAGTACTCTTTGCTTTTTTCCCCCCATCATCGTAGATTTCTTTGTGTTTCCTTTCTGCTTTTGAATTGTGGATCACACTTCCTTTTGTAGAAGTGAAGAAGGAAACAAAACAACGTGATTTAGTGATGGTCAGTGGAATGCTTTGTTCTGTGTAAGAAATGCATGAATTCTGTATTTATGAGTTTGAAACTGGACCCCATTGCAGACACCTTCAATTAAGCCTATTCTAATCTCAGTCAAGAGAGACTCTAACTTCAGAATTTCACTCCCTGGCACAGCTGTTTGATAAGTATAGCAGGAGCCCATCAAGACACTTGGCAGTACCATTCCTTTGGGATACAATGATTTTTTTTTGGCAATCCCCATTACTCACTGATGGTAATTAGCAAGGCAATCTTTGGAGGAAATATACAATCAGCCAACTAAAAATGCCTTTTATGGAACTCTTTGAAAATAAATCATTGACAGTACAAATGGTCAATATGTACTCTTAATTCAGAACTAAATTGCCCATTGATTCACCAGGATCTATGTTCTTGACCCTATGGTCTAGAAATGCATTTTTTTCTTAAGTTCTGAATTCAAGAAAAGTGAGGGTGGCACAGTTGTTGATTTTGATTTAACACCTCAATCGAGTGAGCAATTAGAGTGATTTCTCCATTATTTGCTCGGATTGTACAGTGCCTTCCTTGACTGGTTCCATCATAAAGACCCCATTCTGTGGACACAGCATAAAATCAGGGTCACAATCTAAATGCGACCTTCCAGGAACACACAATGGAACAGGATCAGGCTGACCCAGACAACCAGAGACGCTGGAGTCCTCACCAGCAGTGGGTCAGTACACTAGGCTGCTATGGGAAATGCTTGCTACCAGGAGGAAACAGCTTCAGTACACTCGGACTTTGCCCCAAGAATGCCAGTGCTTCCCGACTCTACCCAAGATGCAGCTCCAGGCTTTCAGAAACAGACCCTGTTTTGCTTCTACTGCACTTTTACAACAACTGTATCCAGCACACCTCCCACTAACACCTTAGACAAGTTTCGACAAGTACAGCTGAATCACTTGAGATGGGCCAAAAGGTCAGGGCCCTGAAACTTTGTCAGCACGATGATCTAAAGCCACTGGAAAGCACTCCATGCATCTGAGAGAGCAGGCCGGCGTTCCACCACACAAAAGCAGCTTTGTTTCTGCGTATGTGACGCCTCTTAATTAGAATCAATGATTTTTTTTTTATTGTCGATAAGCCTGTTTGCCTAGCTCCGTTTTCCTAAAACACTTTAAACATTTCTAAGAAGGGTGAATGTCAGCGGAACACTGAGATAGGCCTTGAACCAGGGCTGTGGTTTTGCATGATGTTTACAATTTGTCATCTGTAGGGATAATTTTGCAAGTTTAAACACTCTAAAAGGACGTATTATAAAGAGTCAAGCAATTTCGTTTTGTTTGAATATATTGATGGAAATGAACCAAAAGTGCCCATAGAGGTACACTGCCATTCTTTCCTTGAGTATGTGCCAGTTCATGACTGAAAACAAGCGTTCAGAGAACCTAAGAACATTTATGACCACACTGACTGTATCAAACAGGCTACTTTATAAACAGATGGGAAATACTGTGTTTCAGGGCCTTGGCAAAGTAGCTGCAACACCCAAATTTCTTTGCTCGATGGTGAATGTCTTGGTGATTCATCTGTGATCTTGCCCTAGATAATGACCAGATATTCCTAAAGGGTAAGTGCCTGTGGGACAGGAAAACACCACACAGCCTCAGGGGCTAGAAGATGATGATCAACCATAGATCATGCACCCAGAACGTGTAATTTGGATAAGGTGGGGGAAACTGAGTAATCCATTTGAGATAAGGAGAGTTTCCCAGAGGTGGTGACCATATGCCAATGGAATCTTTGGAAAGTAAAAAGAGGGAAAAGGGCAGTTGGGCTGGGAAAGACTTAGCAAATTGAAAAGCAAAATTTCAAGGCTAGCACTGATAAAACCTCCCTTAAAAACAAACAGACCAAACAGTGTAATGAGACGTGATCAGAACCCTCACAGGAAGCTCAGATATTGATAGTAAAATGATGGAAGTACCTCTTCTCTTCAAGAGGTCAGAAAAGGCCTGCACAGGGAGAGGAAATGGGGGTGCTTTGGCTCCCTGAACTGATATCTTCATCAATACTCCCAAGTTTGTTCCTGTGTCCATAGACTGACCCCACTCCCAGCCTCCCTTGCAGTTGTGCACCATGTTCCTGAGTCCTGCCCCATCATATGAAGGAAGAAAGGCATCAACTTGACAGGCAGTTGCTAATAATCATCATTAAAATCTCCTTCGTAGTGGGCTCAGGTTACCTCACTGATACTGAAGGATCCTGAGTTACTGTACAACTGCAAAAAAACTGTATTATAGCCTGAAAAACAAGTAAGCTTTTATTATACCAAGCCAGAGATCTGAAAATGTCTATGACAGTGTGTGATCATCGTAATATATTTTACAATACTACCCCCCCTCTTAGCTTTTGCCTTTCCAAATCACTGCCTAAGCATGATACAAATCCCTCCAGTCCCCTCCTCTCCCCAGTTACCTATCCCAAGCAGGCCTCAAACTCCCCAAACTTCTGCAGCAGCCTCAGAAGTACTAGGATTGCAGACGCGTGCATCACCACACCCAGCCCTCATCACATTCTTAAACAAGGTGATTTCAGAAACTGTCAAAAAAACACTGGGAAACTGGCCAATTCTCTTTCATAGCTTACCCAGAAAAAAAGCAAGGTGCTGCTACCCTGTGGAAGGTGAGGAGAACAAACTCTTCATTCCAAAAGTTAGGTCAAAATATTTTACTTATTTTTAATACATTATTGTGGAAAATGCCAAGTATCTACAGAAGTAGAAATAATAGACTAGCCGGGCGGTGGTGGCACACGCCTTTAATCCCAGCACTTGGGAGGCATAAGCAGGCGGATTTCTGAGTTCGAGGCCAGCCTGGTCTACAGAGTGAGTTCCAGGACAGACAGGGCTACACAGAGAAACCCTGTCTCGAAAGAAAAAAAAAAAGAAATAACAGACTAATGAACCTCAATGTATTTGGCAGCTAAGTTTCATATGCTCTGTGTGTGTGTGTGCGCACGTGTGTTGAGGTCTGTTACATATTAGTGAGTTATAGTAGGACCTAGGTGCATGGTAAATGGGTATATAGTAGAAGGAACAGATTCTGAATCTCAAGGCCCTCCGGTTATTTTTAAGAAGTGCTGTGAGGATTAAATTAACCTAACAGCTCATAACACAATCATTTTCTTTCCCCTCCATTTCCCTGGAGGAATTTTAGGTTGAAGGGAGAGGTTTAGTGTGTCCTTCCTTCCTTGTCAAAACTCAGTTCCCTCTGGGAAGGCCAACACTCTGAAACTTTCTCAGACACTTGCTGTTCTATGCATGTTATTTATCTTTCCATTACTTCCTGAAGTAAGTCTCAACTTTGTGCAGAGGACAAACAAGGGGCTGGGTAAAGAGGGCCTCGGAATGGCTCAGAGCCTCCCTCAAAGGGAGCCACTATGCATGAAAATGGGAATACATTTCTACTTTAGATTTTTTTTACAGCGGAATCCTCCATTTCCCCTTCTCTACAACTTCCTTCAAACCCCCATCTAGTTAGTTTCATCTAACCTTTTGCTGACAAGCTGCATATTGACTGGGAATGGACTGAGGAGGGTGTGGCCAAGGAGAACTCAGCATAGCAGCATTTCTTCTGGAGGGCACACTCAGCAGTCTGAGTTCCCAGAGAAATGCCATCAAACAAACATTCTAAAACACAGAAATTGTTCTGAATGATAAGCCTGAGAAGCTGCCCTTATGTTTAAGACCCACAGGGAGCACTCTCAATGTCTGCAACCCGCCATAGGCAAACGGCCTGGCCTTGGGTAACTCAACCAAGAAGGAAAGTGCAGCCAGTGCAGCCCCAGGAAGAAATCTACAGAGTGCTTTAGTCGACCATGGTCCTGGGCCTGAAAGGCTCACTAGGAAAAAAGAGTCATACTGAGAATAACTGATTTACTCTTTTCCTTCCCGCTAAACATCTTAAGCGTTTAGCTCTGTTCTCTATTAATTAGTGTGAGCTGGGAAAAAAAAAAACAAACATCCAAAATGAACCTCAGCAGTATCTGAAAAAGTCTAAGAGGCTGATGAGCTCAGCATAATGAGCACCAGGCCACAGCTTTGTTTAACAGTGCTTCGGTCTCTTTACAGATTATTAAAGGAAATATTTAACTAAAGGAAAGCTACTCATGCACAGGATAATGTACATGGCCTCTGTCCACATGTTAATCATTTTACATAATTGATCAAATAGTCCTGGTCTCCTTCTCTAGGCCTGCCCAGATTTTTAATTGTTTATCTTTAAAAGTCCACAACAGAAAAGCTTTTGCTGTCCCTTCTCACGTGGCTCCGTAGCTGTCCACACGGCAAGGGAAAAAAAATTGTGTGTTGCCAACAGGTTCATTGAGTGTGTACATGCACACGTGAAGCTGTTGGGCTCGTGCACACTTGTGCGCGTGCATGTGTAGGCCAGAGTTAGACATGAAAATCTTCCTCAATTCTCCCTGATTTTTAAGACAGTGTCTTGCTCACTGAATCTGAAGATCAGGATGAGCTGCAGGAATCTCTCTGTGACTTCCTCTGGGTGCCAAGATGAGAGAAATACACCACCACACCCAGGAGTTTATGTGGGAACTCAGGAGCTCCACTAGCACCACAAATTAGTGTGGAAAGTGTTTTGCCAACTAAGCCATTTACCTAGCCCATAGACTCACTGTAGGAAAGAATTAAACTGTAAACCTAAGGGATGGTGGAAAGGGCTGGAGTCAATGGTTCATTTCACATGCACCATAACAGAGTTGCTTCCTCAGTGAAGATAGTGCCTATGGGTTTTGCTGTTATTAACTAGATTTCCATTTATACTAACTGGGATTCTTGATTGTCCAAATTCTAATAATGTCCCGATTGGACACTAGACATCCTTTGGGAGTCCTTACAGCCTTCCACTCCACTGTTACCCAGTATCTAGATCTATCCAACTTTTTAGGGGTCATTTCTTTTAATGGGATATTGTTACACCTCCACTCGAATGGCCTCCTTCCTTTCTCTACAGGACACTGACTCTCCTTTCAGGATGCCACCCTCCCTTGTAAAGACAGCTGGGTCTCTACATGCAGAGCTGAAAGCCTCTCCCAATTTCCCAAGGAACGTTTCATCCCCAGCCCTCTGCTTTGTATTTGATATACTTGTGGGTCCTCCCTAGACTGTGAATTCCAGAAGAGAATATGTCATGTATTTATCTGTCTTCCGGGGTATGGTATACTTCATAATTTGCATTCAGTGATCAGGTAAGAAAAGGAATACTCATGGAGTTCACATGTCATTACAGATGCTACATGAAGCAGGGTTTCCATACCCTGGCTTACAAGAATATACCAATGAAATAGGACCAAGATCTATTACTCAGCACAATGCCCAGTCTTTTTATTTTCCAGCTTCTAAGTTATTTCTTAAATTAATCATCTTTAAAATGTCCTTAAAATTCTCCTAAAGAATTAGCTGTTCTCCCTACTGATGTCTATGACCCAAGAAAATAAAATATAAACACTGTGCTATCAGATAAAGCCAGTCTGGCTTCACTCCACTTTCTCACCCAAGTCTATGTGACTAATGACAGCTATTTAGGCTCCATAGTATTCATACAGGAAAAGGCCACCTGACTGCTCACAGGTAGTTAAGTGTGAAATCAGGCATGTCCAGCCCTGGTTCTGGGTTTTCCAGACACACATACACTGTCCAGGGTTAACTCATCCATTGTCCTATGATCATCTAGAAGATTTGACTCAGTTATTCCAGGAACTATTAACTGCATAGAAATAAAAATTTCCAAGTCTTTTGGTCTAGAACTTGAAGGACAGATCTCTGAGAGACCAAAAAAAATAAAAAATAAAAAATAAATCAAAGGCATTTTTGTTTGTCTGTGTGTATGTCTCTCCCCCCCACTCTCTGTGTGTGTGTGTGTGTGTGTGTGTGTGTGTGTGTGTGTGTGTGTTGTTTTATTCTACAGGATCTAGTTCTATCTGGACTTAAATATGTCAACGTGACCACTCAAAAAAGATGTAATTTAAAAATATTACAAAGGTCACTAAAGACCTTTCTAATAAATTGCCAAATAAATTTTCCACACTGTGGCAGTCTAAAAGAGCTAAGAAAAAATACATTTGTGAAACTATACATGAACAAAACTCAAAAGATTTGACATATACTCCAATAATCTAATCATTTGTGGAATGATTTGCATAATTCTAATTTTAAAAATGTTATTTAAGGGCATAAAATTAGAGATGAACCAGAAAATAAACGTGAACTAAAAGGAACATTAACTATCAAGTAGTTAATGATTTTGTTTAATGAAAAGGAATACTCAAATATTAACCTCTTACAGACACTCTCATTATCGACCATTTTTTATTATCTCGGAATCACGGAAAAATACATTTAAACCATGATTTTCTTCAAAACCTTTGCTGAGATCTGTTATGAATTTATTTTCAGAGCAAAGTTCGAGAAAGGTTAGTTCCCCAGGTAAAGTGGATTAAACGCTTTCTACAGAGAAATCAAATTAACCACTACCAAATGGCAGGTTTCCAGTCTTGGAATGTGAAATATGATTTGACAGACGCCATATAGACTGTGGTCAATTCCCCATCTGATGGTAACCTCTGTGGTTTCACTGTTCCCTCTTCTTAAGAGACTTGTAGTTTATGGTAACGTCTATGTTGAACAAGTATATACATAGATAAGTATGTTCGTACTTCCCTCATGTAAAAAAAATCACTGGAAAAAAATCTCAATATTTGATTGTACTGTTTGCAATCGTTGGAGTGTGCCTGATATTTGACAGACTGGTGCTTTGTGGGAAATGACTTGGAAGTTACAGTCTCTGATCTTTACCAGATGTTTTACTGGTGGTATTTCAGCCTCAAGAGACAAAGAGGATATTAATGTTAATTTTATTTATTTGATCATATCAGGCAGATTTTACAAAAAGGAAAATCCAGTATTTTTTTAACACACCAACTCTTCAGAAATGATCATAATAGCAAAACTGTTTTGAAGATAGGTTTTTATTTTTGTTTTGTTTTGGAGAAAAGTATTTGAAAAGGATCTACTCTCTCCTTTATAAATGGGAAATATATGACCAATTTCTCAGTGTCACTGTTAACTCAGGAAGGCAAGAAGATGACAGTGACAAGCCTGTAGCACAGAATAAGGCTCTTCTTAACTGCCTTTAACCCCTGGTAGAGAACAAAATGCTGTGAGTGTAGGCTGGACACTCATTTCAAAGCTGCTGCCCCACCCTGGGGCACTCTGATCCCGCATCACTCTCATTTCTCTGTGCTTTATTCGAAGAAACATGAGTATGCCCTGGTCATTATCAGATAACAATGTAAATGAGAATACACTCAGTACTAAACACAGCCTTTCCACTCTTGAACTCAAGTGACATGTTAGGCTCTGATCTAGAGAACTCAAGATCAGAACTTAGAAGCTTTGAGAGCCCTGATTCTCAGGCATGGCTACCCATTAGAACCGCCTACAGGAACTCTACCCAAACCTATTGTATCCCAGACTCTGGAGTAGAGGCCAAGTACTGGGGCTCTGAAAAGCACTCCAGGTGAGTCACTGTCAGGAAAGTGAGAGATGCTGTCCCAGAGACCCTAAGTGAGGAGCAGCTGAACAGTAACCTTGGAAAAATCACTTTGCTTCAGCTTTGCTCTCATCTGAAAAACGGTAGTGTGAAAAACACTGGCGTGTGTGCTAATAGATTTCCTACTGTATTAGGATAAAAATATGAAGCTGTGAAACATTTCAAGTAGTAGTAAGAGGATACCTAAGCCGCCTCGAGACACCTGCATCACCCCCAGGATGCCAGGCAGAAATAAGGTTTTACCATACTTTACTTCTTGTCTCAGAAAGTCAATAGGCAAATCCGCACATCCTATTTCTGCATATTTCTTTCCCCTCTAGAAATATCCCACTACCCTAAGATTGCTGGTTCCCATGCCCATAGGATTTGCTTGACCACATAATTGTTTATCTGAAAACCCTTTTAATTCTTTTGTGGGTTTCAGTGTACATAAATTGGATGATGCCACATTTTGCATGTAGCATCTTACTCAGTTTTGTGAGATTTACCATGTGGAGTGTATGTCACTAAACTCTTTCATAGTATTATATACGAGTAAACCATAGCAAATCGGTTTACCTTGTCTGTGGAAGTAGAGTTAATTACACTTTTATATAAATAAAACCACATATACAGTATGTATCTCGTCCCAGGTTTCCACGCTGCCACGTAAAGGAGTCTCTACGGGAGACACCTAGACAGGGATATGTTGAATACGTACATTTTCAAACTTACTGTGCATTCCCAAGTTTTTCTCCAAGATGCTTATACCAAGTTAATTCTCTAGAAAACAATAACACACACACACAGGGGTGGGGGGAGGGAGGGCGAGCATTCTCCATATTCTTATCAATACTTGGACTATGTATATTTACACATTGCTGCCTATACAAAGGTTTTGATGTGTTAAATAATAATTATAGTTAAATAACATTTTCCTAAGGTCCTCTCTTGTCATATAATTATGGTAATCACATCAATCCCAAATCTTATCAAAAATAACAAAATAAAGGTTGTGGAGGGAGAAAAAAAGTTTACAACGGATTTACTTTCCCTCAAAAAAATATCTTTTATGGCCAAAGCTGGCCCATGACCATACATCAGGCCATAAAAGAGGACTGGGGACATGGCCTCGGCTCTGTATTTATTTTCTTGTGCTCATAATCCAATGTTACTTAAAAAGCAAACTGCCCGATGTTCAAGCCAAAGCAAATACACTGGATTTTGCCAGGGAAAATGCCTGTGGAGAAATGAGTCAATTCATACAAAATTTAAAACTGTCTTTGGTCAGTGACATTTTCATGAAAATTTGTGGGTGGGTAAAAGTTTTGCAAAATTCTTTTTTGCTATTGGATTAAATTCATCCAGGAAAAATAAGCAAAACGTAAGTGGCAACCCACATCGCCTCTAATTCCTCCTTAACACTCCCTAACCCCCCAGCACAACTGCTTTCAATTGTGCAGGAAAATAGGCCGGATGGTTCTGGTCCTCAACAAACCTGGAACCTGGGCCCCTGCTCGTGGAACAGGCTGCTTCTCAGCATAAGCACTCAAGGCCTGAGCTTCCCACATCACTCAGAATACCTTCCAAGTCCCTCCTGGGAAAACACGACTGGGCACGGGGCACCCTTTAGCTCAACAGCCAAGAGACCTCCGAAGGGGAAAGCCTTTGACACGTTCTCCTGGAACCACAACTATGGGAACCTTTAGGAACAGTCTGTATACTTTGATGATTTGATACACTTTATGTTATCCCCCTAGGAACACAGAAGTGGGGGGGAGACAAACTCAAACTCTTACGAGTTGCTCTACATTGAAAATCAGGCACCCCCTCATCTCAGAAGACTTAACAAAACTTAGCTTAGTGACACTTAGGAATGGGCAACTGACTTACCAAGGACAGAGCTTCTCTGAAAGCAAGAAGGTAGAAACAGAGAGATGGGAACCTAGAAACCACTTTAGTTAGCAAACATCAATGAAAGGACATGGATACTTTCAAATACAGCCTTGCTACATTTTGGGTTCTGATTCATTTGAGATCTGCCTCTCCACCTGTTGAGGCTTTTGCTTTCCAAAACTTTGCCAATTTCTATAACTGTCCATTCCATGCAACCAGGACTTAAAGGACAGAAGGGAGTTTGTCTTTCCATAGAGGAGATCAGAACACAATCTGGAGAAAGGTGGGGCTGTTTGGATGAGAACAGGACCCATCCTTTTCTTTCCATAACAGAACCAAATCCTGAACTCAGAATCTTCCGCTGGTTGTGCTCTGAACCAGGTTCCAGGTTAGTCTGCAGCTCTGCAATGCTAGCAATGATTGATAAGGTGCATTCTCCATGGGGCAAAGGTAACGTGGCATGAGAGGAGGATTCCACAGTACCCTCTTCCTGTAAAACAGGCCTTAGCCCTGACACACCCTCCTTTTACCATAATTTTCAGAAGCTCTTTGTGTCCCATAGTCATGGTCACCAATCACATATCGGTCACCATTCAATTTCTTAGTTAAATAATCCCTGTAGGTGAGAACGATGACTAAGTCTGAGTATCATCCATTGAGGAGAAATAGAAATTAGACATACATAAAAGAACAACAGACTGGGCCTCAAAGTTCAAACTATCCCTAGGTTTTGTAGCCACCACAAAAAAACAAAGACCACTTCTCCAAAAGAACATAGTCATTTCACCTGGCACAGTTCAGGCTTTAAGTAAGCTTCCTGCGGATTTCAATGCAATGAAACTCTTCCCTGTCGGAAGCTGTGTGTGCCAGGATCCCGGGAGTTTCTGAAAACTCCCTTTGCAAAAGGCAGGAGAATGCACACTGAAGATGTCCATCCCCTTTCAGCACCATGCCTTCCTGTCCACAGACTGTGATTTGAGACGTCCACCAAAGTCTCCACAGCAAGGCAGCTTACTGCCAGTGGTCTACAGTCTCACATATCAAGCACATGACATAACAACATTAACAGTCTTCAGAAAATATAACTCATGACGTGTACGTTGATATAACAATGGATACCTTCCTGTTAAGAACATATACTCCCAGTGGAGGAATCACAGCATCAGTCACCCCTAAGAACCTTTGCTTTGTCTAAATGGATTTGCACACGTCGTGTGAGTGGTTTGCAATTCTAGTTTTGCTGTGCTATTGGATCAGCCATGCAAGTTGTGTAAATGTTCCACTTATCATTGAGGAGAGGATAGATTACGAGAGCACAGCTACCTCACCCGCCCGTCCTGAACGGCACAGTGAACAGCGGCACAGGCCTGCAAATGCTCACCGCTCAGCTATTCTGTCCCTCGACTATTTCTATTTTTAATATTCATCATGCACTTTAGCAAAAGTCAACTGTGCAAAGTTAAATGTCTTTGAAAACTCTGGGACCAGAGGTGAAAATGGGGAAATCCTTTTGCATAAAAATTAATTTTGAAATGCAAAAGAAACCGTATTTGTTTAATATAATTCTAACTTTAATGTTTATTTCAGTGAAGCCAAACCCGATGAACTATTTTCAGCCGGGGTTAGTCAGAACTAAAAGGTTGGACTGTTTGCCTTCAGAACCTGGGTGTTTCTCCTGCCTGCAGCAGGCCCCTGTGTTCCAAACAGAGTAAGTGGGACTGCCTTCCATCGCTCGTCTCACTCTGGCATTTTCTACACAGAACCCTACTGACAGAGCAAGGTCTGGCCTCCTGGAATGTAATTATTCTTTTCACTCAGAGAACCTGGCACTCTCACAATGCATCAGCTTCAGGTTTTCCTTAAGAAAAAACAAAATCACAACACAGGCATAATGTAATGACAAGTAATGAGATTTCATTCCACCGGAAACCTTACAGCTCTCTGGAAAACACCTACTCCACGGTGAAAGTGCCTCTAACTTCTGCATCCCGCTCTCACCTGCATGGCGTGCTTCTGCACGAATCAGAGCTCGACCTATCTACACTCAATCATCAGCACAGTCCACACGCTTTGTATCATAGCCTGCTGTAGTGATGGCACTGGCTGGGAGAATCACAGTCAAACTCAGTCCTTTCCAATCTGGTTTATATCCTTTGCTTATCGCTGATCTCCAGAACGCTCAATATTGAGGGAGCACACAGTTCTGACTCTGAAGAACTATTCCTGTCCGCCTAGACTAATAGAAAACATATGTTCTCCTCTCTTTTTGCAAGAGTTCCGTGAGCCCTCTCAGACTGTGCTAAAGTTATCTCTGTGATCCTGGGGGTGAAGTCCTGCCTGCAAGGCCTGAGGGTTTCTGTGAGGTGTGAAAGTATAGTGAAACCAATTAAGAAACATATTATTCAAAAACAGTCAGGTTTGCCAAGAAACAGAACCCGAGTTCTAGGATCAGTGTTGGGAAAGAGGAAGGCAGGAGAGAGAGCAAACCCCGTGTACTTCAACACCAAAGGCACACGATCGGCTAAGCTCATGCCTTATGCTTTTCCACAAAATCCTTTCCTCAAAATTACATGAGATCCCATGAGGCCCTGTTCCTGTGGGGTCCCCTTGGTGTTTCCTTGCTGACTGTAAATCATTAATGAGTCTCACAACCCTAGAAGGTACAATGTGCTAGCATGAGGGCGTATGCTGCAACAGTCTCAAGAATCAAATTCCTAAGTGGAGAATTCCTTTCTTAAATGTCAGTCGTGCCCCTAGACACCATGCCTCACCTAAATTTTCAGAGGTTTAAAAATATATATATTTACTTTGGAAAAGAGCAAAAGCTTGCTCGTGGCTCAGAGAATGGTTCCCTGCACTTGAACAGCCATGCCATCAAGAGAATACTGAGTCTGTGTCCCTCCCACACTCCCAGACTAAAGCAGACTGGCCTCCACTACCTTGGTGGCATAGGGCCTGAGCTAGATAGAATGGGAGAGAAACCAGCAGCCACCAGCTATCAAAGAAACCTGCCCCTTGCACCTGCCAGAGGAATGGCAAGAGACCTAATAGGCACCTTGACCACCACACATCCAAATCCCACAGAAACAGAAACTCTTACCTGCCTTCTTGGTCCTGTTTGATTAAACGCATGCATGACCGTAAGCTGGACCTTCAAGAAAGGTGGCCCAGGACCTTGGAAACGCCAACTCACCGTACACTTGTTGGGCTTTTCCCCGGAGTGGACCCTCATGTGGATCAGCAGTTTATATCGTGCGTTGAAAGGCTTGTATCTTCTAGGGCAGCCAGTCCAGAAGCATGTGAAGTCTTCCCCTTTGCGTTGGTCTATGTGGACCTTCTCGATGTGCCTCACCAGTTCCTCCTGCTGGTCATAAAGGGCACTGCAGTCTATCCAACGGCAGCAGTGCTTACCCCCTGAGTCTTCCATCTCTCCATCCTCTTCCAGACCAGCCTGGGCCAGGGACAGCGATTGGGTGTGAGGCAGGAGCTCTGGGTGATGAAGGTGTGGGTGGGCATGGTACGGGGGTGGGGGGCCCTGAGGCGGCGGAAGAGGGAGAGGTGGCGCGGAGGGCAGGTCCAAGGCACTAGTCGTAAACTCCTCTAGGCGCTCTGTTTTGAGCATGTTGGCTGTCTGGCCATCCTGGCCCGGTAGGCCGGGCTGCAACACCATGTTGTTTACAGGTCCAGGCTGCAGGCCACCATGTTCCAGTTGCTGCATGCGTTCGTACTCCAGTGTACCATCCTCTCCGTAGCCCGGCAGCGTATTTCCTCCACTGGCAACCAGCACGCCTTTCTGCCCGCTGGACACTGCACAAGACTGGGGGATGCAGCTGCCACGAACACCCAGGAAATGCCCATAGACCTCTGACTGTGGGGACATGTTGGCTGGGGAGGCTCTTGATCCGTTGATGTAGGCAACCAAGGATGTGGGTGAAGTACGGATGATAGTATTGAAGTCAATCCCGATGCCATCAGACAGTGGAGACAAGGACAAGGCTCTCTTCTTGGAGCGGGTGGAGTGGGACCTGGTTGCTGAGTGCCGAGGACTAGGGTAAGGAGAGTGGCTATTTTCCATGCCAAAAAGGTAGGGTGGCAACGAGTTAGAGACGCTGTTGCCAGACACTGGCGTGCCTGGAGGCAAGCTAAGAAGGTCCCCTAGGTCCATGGCATTCTGGGAGCTGTGGCTGGACGGAAGTGAAGGGAAAGCCCTGTAGCTCTGAGACCACTCTTGCTTCACACTCAAGGCTGACTGACTCTCGGTCAGACTCAAAGTCGTGGACACCAGAGACTCTTGCAAAATAACGGACCTGGGGCAGCAGCCAGAGAGAAGGAAGGAAAAAAAATTTCAGCAAGATGTGGATTGCCTAAGAGCTAAGAGAACACTGTATCAACAATCCCTTAAGTATTTCCCCTAATTACATTCTCCACTAAACACAAATTCTTGGACTATGATAGAATCCCAGGCTTTTAGTTCCAGGTAAATACCATTTTACCAAGCAAACAAGAAAAGCTAATGCTTACTAGAATAATGAAAGCTTTTGTTATAAATAGTACTAGTACTTTAATGAGAATAAATAGTCCTCATTTTATTTCAAAGTAATTTTTTCATACAAAAAGGGGGAAATTGAGGACTAGGGGAAAAAATATAAATGCTTGTTGTGGTAAACCAAATTAGCATTTATTAAGCACCTACTGTGTGCACGATGCTGTAGTAGATTTTGCAGGTCATACACTTCTGAACAGCAATAGTGTTCAATTAAAATCTACTTGGGAAGGTAACATAAACTTATGTTTTTTTCTTTTTTAAAGGAAGTTTTACAAGACAAATCTTGTGTTAGAAACTTACAAATACTGTTACAATTCAGTTTCACTGACACTGTCAAATTAGACAGTTTTAAAAAGGCAATTTACAATGCAAGTACTCATTCATTTCAAATGATACTAGAAAATGTATGAAAATGTAAAAATACAAAAAAAATCATGGGCACAAAGTAAAGTGTACACTTAGCTTGCTGGAAGCACAGAGTTCACTCTTTATCACACACACACAACTAGTCCTTAATAGAACAAAGCTATGATACATAAAGGCGTAATAACTGGAGAACTGCATTTGGGATCACTCCTCAGGCCTTGGGGGGCTAACCACACTTGTTAGATGGGTTTCCCATGAGCTCTTATCCTTGTATCGAAGCAGCTTCAGGCCGAGAACAGGTCATCCATTTGCAGTGGTTCATTTTTGCAATTCCTTCCCTGTCCTTACCCTTTACAAAAAAAGCTAAATATGTCACAATTCATTGTTTGCATATAAAAGTGGTTCATTGTGGTAACTCTAGCCCCTTGAAAATTCATATTGCTTTCCAAGGACATTATTGCCTTTAAAAAAAACCAGTAAAATTAAAGCTATATCCCTGGGACAGAACATTCATCCCCCTCAAAAGGGTCAACATGTAGACACATAAGAAAGGTACCAGATGCCAACCCAGAAGCATCAGCTAGCTGAGAAGTTTGGCTTATTGGCATGCATCTGTGGCTGGCTTTCTAGAATGCTTTATTTAAATAAATTAATCACCCAAACTTCTTATATTAATGTGTTAGTTCTCTAGATGAACCCATTTACTGTCCCCAGCTATTAAATGTCAAGCTGTTGTAAAGGAAGGAGGAAGCTTCAATTCATCTGTCCCCTTCTCAGCTTCACAAAATGGAAACCAGGAACACTATTTTCTGCCAAGCCTGGGATACTGTGAAGAAAGCATCTAGGCTCTGAAAGGCACAGTGTAAGGTAGTAGCTAACACTAGCGACCTGAAGCTGCCGTTGGGTATGGGATGTTTACCAATGACGAACACAGCAGGAACCTGTGTCCAACCACCCTTGACATAGATATGTCTCTTGCTTCACTCACACCCTTACACTTGGGCTGAAGTCCTTCTGCAAGCTCCAAAGCGGCCTCTGAACAGTTTGGATTTTAATTCCCCATGGACACATCTCAATTATTTTCTGAGCATACCTACAGCATGTGGCTCTTCCTACAGAGCTCAGCAGAAAGCTCTGGCGGCTAAGATGTCAAGAGCCTTTTGACCCTATCTCCTGGGAGAGTCAGGAAATACATTTGGGCATTAGATACATCAGTGGAGATGCAATAGACAAAGCAGACACAAATGACTCTGCTTTTCACCCACGTCGAGGAACTATGGGGCGTCAGAACACTCACAGAGTTCATGGTGGTGGCCACTTTAGACCATTTCAGACTTTTAAGCAGTAACTACCAGCCAAAGTAGCTTGTTCAAATGTATGTACTTTGCTGAAGAAATTACATTATTTGGCTCAGAGGCAGCCTAGAGAAACATGGTCATTTTTCCAATCATGAAAGGCAAATCTCATTTCTCTGAAACTATGCTGAACATTGCTTAATTTATAGCACAGCATAACTCTGTGTGGACATGTTGCTTAGCTTCTTCAGCATCTCAGATTTCCATGACAGTTGTCATATATTTTCAGAAAGCAAACTGAATGGTCTACTTAAAAATCAATGGTGTGAACACAGAACTAGCTCATGCCCCTCCCTACCCGACACCTCAGATATGTTACAGGAACAAGACCTCCAACAAATGGCAGTCACTCCCTACGTCTCTCAAGCGCTGTAGGAGACCCAATCGTTCAAAGTCCTACCCTCCAAGAGCTACCTGTAGTAAGTGTCTGCTTTGCAAAGCGTCTCTGCCACCTGCACCACACTTTGAAGCAACTGTGAGGATCTTCCTGAGGAAGTGTCAAGCCCTTTCAATAAAAAGGATGATTTTTTTATCTCCCCAGTACCTCAGAGTGTGAAGTACAAACTGAGCACTCCAACATTTCCTGATGAAACAAGTACATAAGGAAGAGCCAGGCTTGAGGACGCAAGCCTGAGATCCCATCCTGGGATTCCAAAGGCTGAAGCTAGACAATCATGACTTCAAGGCCAACCTAGACTACATAGGAGGATGTTATCTCAAAGAACAGAATCAATAAATAAAATAAAAACAATGATCTCGGTAGCTGACAAACCACTATTTACAAAGCTCACAGAGTATTTTTATATATTAACTGACTAAATACACAGTATGAGAAAAATTAACTAGACTCTTAAAATATTTTCATAAAAGGAAAATGCCTAAAGATCTGTGAGTTTCCTTCTGTGACAGTAAAGAAGTGATGAAGGTCCTTAGCAAAGTACAAATGGGAGTGAGTAACTGGCAGAGACCTGGCTGGCTCGCATTTCCACACCATGTAGCTCATATGTGGTCCACAGTGTTCAGCTTGATTGAAAGACTTGGTAAAACAGGCTTGAAAGCACACAAGCTAGGACTGAATCACAAATTGTCTGTTTTTCTGCGACAGTACGGGAAATGAGCGTGAAGGTTGCCAAGGATTCTAGCCTGTAACCCCTGCTGCTATACACACCAGGCCTGTGGAAGAGAAAGTGACAAAGAACTCAGAAAGCTGTGTCACCACACTGAGAGCAATCTCCAAGTCCATATGTTCATCTGATCCTAAAGACATTATTTCTGGTGACTGGTTTATTTGGAACTGTATGTAAAAGGCAAGATGATAAATCTCAAACCAAATGAAAGCAAAGTGAAAAACTCAGAAACTATCAGGAAAAATAAGCTCTCACGAAGCTGAGAGAGGTGAGGTATGCTGACCACGTTAAGCCATTTTGTTCTAAAGACTTGAAAGAAGTTTTAACTAATAACATGGATTTCCTTGAAGTGATGCTCGTGAGGAAAAACGCAGGAACATATACAAAGTATGTATATAACTAAATCTGTATAATATATAATATATGACATATATGTGTCATAAACCCACAGAATCTGAGAAAGAAAATCAGTCCTAAGCTACCAGAAAATGCCACCTATGTACCCTAGCACAACTTCCATAAGAATTAGTGCAGCTTATAAACACAGAAATGCTTTATAAGATCTCAGAGTGACAGGGAGCCTAGAGTCCGTTCTTGGTCCTCTTCTTGGATTTTCTCTGAGCTTTGTGGTCCTACTATAAACAACAAAAGAAGGCAACTATCACCAGCAATGTGCAATTCAGACTATGAAAAGACAAACTCGGAGTATCTGGATCTACACTGGCATCACTAGGTTAAGTGATGGCTGACCTTTGAAATGACAAGCTATAAAACTGACACTGGGAAAATCAATTAGTCTTTCTAAGTCTTGGGTCCACTATACCTTCCATAGGGATGATGCATGCTAGGACTGTGAATATCCAGCCGTAAGTTCAAATTCACAATGCACATGGACACACTAGCTAGCAATGTATCTACAAAGCCCACAGAAGCAGCATCCCACCGCCTTTACTGATTAGGTCTGCTAGGCTGACATATTTAACAATTGTATGAAGTTGTCATTTTGGCATCCCAGCCTTGTCATTTAGGAGCATACATACAATGGCTTTCACAGCAGGTGTGAGTGATACCTAAATTGACAGTGGCTCCTGACTCTTCAACAGAATACAATATTTGTTTAGCACTGTGGTGGGCTAATGAGAAATGACTGGTAAGTTAATAACAGCAGATACAGAGCATCAAAGCAGGATTCTCACCATCGATTAAAGAGAACACAAATTAAAGATGGGGTGTGTTCTGAGAGCAGCATCCCAGAGGAAAACACATTCAAATCAAGCAAAGAAAGAAAGAAAGAAAGAGAGGGAGAGGGAGGGAGGGAGGGAGGGAGGGAGGATCTCAGAAAAACTTTTCAATGTTATCAATGATGAAGATATATCGCTTAAGATAATTACACAATTATCTCAAATGTGTAAGATGTACAGAAATAACTAAACATATGCTCCTTTCTGAGACCACTGTTGAGCTCACACATGGGTTGGCCTTCTCTGCAGTGCTACCTGAAAATCCCTACTAACAGCCTCAAAGCTGCTGCTAATAGCTATTCGTTTAAATCGGCAAATATTAACTCCTAATCACTAGATATGAATAAAAGATTTGCAGGTTAATCCAATGAAATATTATTTTTAATACTAAAATAAAAGATAGAGTGCAAGCTGTCAAGGACGGAAAATCATGCAATAGTCCTACCCAGTGCCACAGGTGGTGATGCCTGTGAACCGTGATCAGCATGCAAATCGTAACCAACAGCGATCTTAATGGACTGAAGTCCTACTCAACTAGAGGGAAATGATATCCAGCACTGTAAAGCTAGCCAAGAATGCAAGCCTAGCGAGGTCACAGATCCTAGAGGAGAACTGACCCACCGAAGCCACTTTTCCTAAACCAACGTAACTCCTAAGTACATTCTAAGCACTTGTCCTAACACCCACAGGTAGGTGCAGTTTTTACTCTTCATCAAAGAGGCTTCATTTCATAGCAAGTGAACACCATTACAGAATACCACTAGTCAAAATGAAGAGAACACCTACTATGGGGTGTCCAACTGCCACTGACGCATCCATATGACAACCACTATCCCCTCAAGCAAAAGGAGATGAAAGGCTTTAATAGCAGACGAGAAATAACATGTCTTCTAGATATGGCAGGAAAGCTACACTCATGAAATCACAACCAAGTAGCAGCTTGAGCACGACATGAACAAGGCTAACATCAGTAGACGTGCCAGCATGAATGGAGGACACGTCGCAGGGCCACCACCCTACATGAAGAACTACGGACAATTAAAGACTGCTAAGAGAGAGAATTAGTCTCTACGAAGGATGAACCCTCTAAATCCTTATTCAATGCCACGTGGTCAGAATATTCATAAAAGCAACACTAAAGATACTCGGCAGGCTGCACTTAGTAATTATTCGCTTGTATGTATTCAACAATAATATCTAAAAATAAGAAGCCATGAATTTGAAAGAGACAGGTTGGAGAGAGGATAGGAAAGAGAGAAATAATATAATTATATTTTCATTTTTAAAAATCTTAAAAAAAGAAAGAACTAAATACCTAGCAATAAAGGATTGGTAAAAATCCATCTTATTTCTGTACTTGCTTTGTAAAATGGAATTTGCGGTGGAAAGAAACCATGATATGAAGCTGGAGAAGATGTCTTTAAAAAGAGCTAAAACTATATATTTAGGGAAACGTTTAAAAACAAAGCCTGTGTATTATAAAGTCAACTTGATGGCCAGGAAGGACATTGCCTGGGGGCATGTGTTCACACGTCCTTGAAGGGTGTTTATCAGGTTTCCACTCAAGATAACCTCAGAGTAATGGGCAAGCATTTCTCAGACTGAATGGTTCACAGCCTGTTGGCCCCCAGCTACCTGCAGAAGACACTAGTGCAGGAAATGCTCAGCTGGTAAGCTCAGCATCTTCTCTTTAGTGTGAAACTGTATAACGCCTTCAGGTTGCACTGTTGCCCTTAAGCTTCCGTTCACCTGATGAACACACAACAAATGTAACGATCACGTAAAATACGCAGCATTTCCCAACTGCTACAAGTGGGGAACCTTCACTTCACCAAGCTGTTTCTCAACTCCTGTTTCTTTGCCCATCCTGGAAAAAAAAATTTTTTTTTCCCAGAGAATGGCTCACGGAATAGTCAAATCACTTGTCAATGCACCGTCAGGATGTTGTCTTTTAATGATAGAATATTATGCTAAGGAATCAGATGTGCCAGGAAACAGCAAGATAATGACCCCTCTGGCCTTACCATGAAAGGGACTAAGTGAGGCACCTGGCCTGAGCAGCCCGAAGCATCAGTTTCTCCACTAATTATGACTGCCTTCCAGGCATGGGCTGGACTTGCCACAGACAGGAAGCTGAAGGCTTCCAGTGACACCCACCAATGAGCAGTTAATTTTACATGCAGCACTCAGCAGGGCTGAGGAGCCCCTTGAGGCACGATCATCAATGGGAATGTGACAGCACTTGCCATCACTAAAGTCTCAGGTAGAAAACAAGCCTCTATCCCATAAAAAAAAAAAAAACAGAGTATAAATAAATGATCTTGGAGCCATGATTTTAGAGTCTCAACTTTGGAGGCTGGAAGGAGACCCAGATATAGAAGAGAAGGAAAGAAAAAAAGAAGAAATAGGGTCTCAGGACCATAAGGCATCTTAGCTGGTTACTGCTTGCAAAGACGGAGGCAATCAATTCCTTTGAAAGATCCATCACCTCAGAACTGCTACTCACAGGCAAAAAGTCTGCATTGTGTTTTCCCAAGAAACTTCCAAAAGATGAAATAGTACATAAACTTCAAAGAAAAAGACCTTAAATGCTATACTGTAGATCATGATTAAGTCACTCCCCACCACACACACCAACCCTGAAAAAGATAAAATTTTGCCTGGGGAGGAGTGATTTTTTTTCTATTTAACTTTTTTCTATTTAATTTTTCTGGATGGAAAGGACACAAGGTATTACTGCACTTCTTCTGCTACCTAATCAAATATTTAACTAAAGGCTTATGTAAGCATGAAAATATGTCTTCCCAACACACATTAGGACTCATGATTTTTATCACTATTCTGTCCACTAAACTGTTTCTTTATGCACACAGTAGGTATTTACTGCATGTTTGAGTAGATGAGTGGACAGGTGGGTTGACCAACTGACAGCTTGTAAGCCAGCCCCAAGACTGAAATGCACACCCTGAAAACCAGATGAGCACAGAGCATCTCAGCTGGCCACAATATGACTTGCTTTGCAAGGAAGTGACAAATTTACAAACTAGGCTTCAGTTCCTGAGCCCCCTCCCTCGAAATATCTCATGACCAGATAGCAGCTATTAAACCATTCCTCCCGATGAACAGGTCAGGAATAGCAAATACTTGCTTTTTAGATTCATTTTCCTACAAAGCTAAAACTAAAAATGGTGCTTCGGTATGAGTGAGTGGGTGAGTGATTACATTCATGTTCAGGAAGGGAGGGGACAACACTCCTGGGGGATGATTAAACCATAAGGAAAGAGGGGAAAAAAACATAAGTTGAGACCTGGTATCTGAAGGAGGTCTATTCAGGTTGGCTGCATTCACTGCCCTCGGTAAGCTAGGACTGATCTGCTTGCATGCTGTGGAGACCTGGCTTGCTGGAGGTGAAATGGGTCCCAGTCGCTGAACCATCATGGGACTGCTGGTGACCACTAGATTGTTGCAGCTGCCTTTTCCAATGGACTTGCACTGAGGCCCAAAGCCAAGAGCCCCTAAAAACAAATGAATCAGGTTAGCTTTTATGTCCCTTACATCAGCAATCAGTACATACACACATTTATATCAGGGCTCACTTTTAGAGATAGCCCTTGGACCTTCTCTTTTTATAAATACATAATTTTTACACCAGGTTTCATGTAGCCTAGGCTAACTTACCACTTATTATGTAGCCAAAGCTAACCTCCCAAGTGCTGTGTTACAGAGTATCTCTTTAATATTGATTACACCAAAAGCAAATGATTCCAATGCAAAAGCTGTAATGCTACAGCAAAAAGCTTCTGATAATCACCACTCATAAAAAATGAGGTTAAATTTCAATGTGTAGAATTGAGAATCATTTGTTGAAAATGATGTTTAAAGTCAGACTTCATAGTATCCTTAACTGAAGGATGAAGGTGATCAGTAGGAATTATCTTTATCAAATCAGTTTTTTTTCCTTGAGTAGCTAATATTTTGAATTTAGTAATTTAACAGCAAATAAAGTCAATACATCTAGGGGTAGGCATTTAGCTGGACTATCTGACTGTAAAACTGTACAGCTCAAAATCCTCTTTAAATGAGAATTAAGGTCAGGCTATATCCATCCCTTCACGCTCAAGTTTTCCTCTTCATCCCAGTACATTGCCATTGGACATACAACATTTTTTTAAAAACAAAAATTCAAGATGAGTAATCTCTAAAACACTCACTTAGAAAGGTAAATGAGTTTAACCTATTTTTGTTTTCATTGCTTATAATATTCTAATGTTGAAAACTGATACATACTTAAAGGAGAAAGAAAAAAGGCATATTTAATGACACATGAATCTGTGTCATTAAAGTTTGAAGCAAAGAAGAACTGGCTAACGCTGCCGTGACTCATCTATTAAAAATAGCACTAAAAGTTTAGTCATTCCAGACATTCCTTTCTCATGGATGCACTTTTTCACACATGTCTGTCAATTACCTGTTCGAGTCTCAGTGACTTATACTCTGTTCCCATATCTAACAAAAAAATAAGATAAAATTCTCCCTAGGTTATCTGACTTTGTCATGGCTCTACTTGGGAACCAAAGTAAGTAGAATTTGTCACTATAACTTTCTTTAGCTCTAGAAAGCAAAATTTACAACTTTGTTTTTTTTTTTAACCAAATCAAACCATAACAGCCAAAGGCTCTGTTATCTAACATCAATCTTGGTTACATTTCCTTCTAAGAGCCCTAGAGACAGAGCAGACCTGGGAGCTATGGGTGTATCATCATAAATGAAGTCACACCTCAACTATACTAGTGGGGTCACAGCCTGCTAGGTGGCAGGAGCCTTGCTTCACTCCAGCCCTGTGGAGCTAAAATCCAGGTACACATGACTTGCCTAAGGCCACACAGGGAATTAACATCTGCTGAAATTCAGACTCCTTGACGTGTTTCCACAGCACCCTCATGGTTTAGTTTGGTACTTTAGGTGCTCTCTTGAACATTTTTCAAGATCACTGGCCCCTAAAGAAATTTCTTAGACTTTATTCAAATGTACAAGTTCATGTCTCTCTTCCTCATGTAGCAGATTTCGGTATCATCCTCTTGTGTCTTCCCAGACCTGTTGGAAGATACTCCATCTTTATGGTTCATTTGCCAATGGACATCAAGGCTTTGTCTTCACACCAAAAGTGTGAATATGATTTTTTTAGGTAATAATCATAAACTGAATATCTCTGAAAATTCTTAACCATGTACATTTGCATATACTCTCCTTTTTCCATTGAAAAAGGCAAAGTAGTGGTGCATAGCCTAACCCAGGATGTAATAACCTGAGTTACCTCAGCTTCCATTACATAGATGTTTCCATTAAAAGCAGCATCAGGTGCCACGCACTCAGTCAAATAAAATACCATAAACCCATATAATAAATTGTCACTTTATGCCTGTTTCATCCTTAGTAAAACTATTAACATTTAAATGCCTCTAAAACAAAGACGTTAGTCACTCTCTCAGTACACATAAAAATACAACGTACGAACAAAGCATATTAATACCTATTTTGTCAAATCTAAAATCCTGTGTGCATGCATGCGTGTGTATGACAAATATAAACAACCAGATAAATTTCTGTATGGTGTCATTACTTCAGAGGTATGATGAAAATATGTATTACCCTAGGATTAGCAACTGCCAGATGCTTTGCTTTAACCTTTTCTCACAATCGTATCTGTCTAGTGAGCACCTCTCTGTTTTCAAGGTTTCAACCCAAAGAGCTTAGCCCTCCTTCCATCCCACTGTCTGGGCAGATCCTAGTGAATTGTCCTGTCAGACTGCAGCAAGCGAATCTATTACATTCCCACTATCCTTTCATTTTTGTTCTTCTATTCGTATTAGAAATGAAGCCCTTGTTTAAAGTATCTCTGCTTCCTTAGGACACAACTGCTCTAAAACTGTAAAGCCACGACAATTAAAAGTGGTTACAACGAATATTAAATATTATCCAACTATTTCTATAGAAGCCTTCCTAACTGTCTTTTATGAAACACAGGACCATTTAAAAAAAATCCAAACTGAGTCAGTCTTCTGATGCTTCTCCACAGTGCAGCTGACTAAGCTGAATGGAAGGTGACGCTGGTGAGAAGAACAACTATACATCTGTTCTTCTGGTCCAGAACGTTGTGCTGACCAAGTCTTCCCCGAATCTCTAGCCCAGACTCTTACATCCACACTGTTTTGTAGTTCTGTAATCAAGACACACCAATCTTTCCCTGCCCAGTTTCCTCATCAGTGTGTACCATTCTGCTCCCCTACTCCCAAACACATGGACCAATTTAAACATCCTCTAGCCACAGAAAAGTGACGGCTTGTGGTGCTGACGAGTGATTTTCTCAGAAACTTGCAATATGTATATGCAGCCATGAGAATGTTCTAAAAAAATGACACCAACTATCTCACAAATGGGAGTAAACAGTAAGGTACTAAGAGTCACTATTAACAAAGCACTGAAGTCTAAAATTTTTGCAGAATACCAAACATAATAATCAGAAGCAAGCTACTCCAGAGCAGGAGTGTGACCCCTGTGGGAAGCGTGTCTGGGATCAGGGCTCTCTGTGTGAGCTGGGCAAATTACTGAATATTTGTAGTCAGAGTTCCTATCTGACCGTTGACCAAACAGAAAATCATCGATGCTGCCTCATTATGGCTTTGCACCTAGCATGGACATATGAAGGACTCAGCAACATGGCAGGCACGATGGATGGCAGCAGCCACTGTCACAGACGGCAGTGCTGTGTCTGTCCTTGCTCCTCTGTCCTACTTTATTAAAGAAGAAAACTTCTTCATAGTTCTTTGCACAAAACAAGATAGTAAACGATGTTTAACTCTCTGCCTAATTCCAATGTTCTTTCTGTTTTGAGCCTAGAGCCAATTTTTTTTTTAAACCAGGTGTCATCACAGATAAAAATTTGCAACTGGCCAAGTTTGAATGTTCCCTGGCTTGTTGTTCAGTAAAAACAACCATACAGCTTTTCTGACTACCAGATGTGCCAACTACTTGGGCACTGGTATTCTTTTTGAAATATCGCTTATTTTTAGAGACAACATGGTGTGTGTTTAAAAATGTGTTTACTGCTCAAATAAAGATTGGAGAGGATGGCATTCTGAGTACTACACAGGTTCCAGCCAAGATCACTGTGTGCTAGTGGATAGACATAAGCAGTTAGGAAATGCAACCTATTACTGGTCTTAAGTACAACCTAATCAACCTTGGCTTCCAGGTTGCATCTTTCCTAGCTGCTTATGTCTATGCAGTGGTTCTCTTAAAACTCACACTGATACCGAGGATAACAGAAATGTACTACAGATGAGAGGGCTGATCTAACATGATGAAAGCTTTGCTGTTCTTAATCAGTAATCAGCTGGCACTTACAGAAAGCTAACCATGAGCCAGGCATCAATGCAGACAGCGGTGAAAAGATGGGCAAAGTTCCTCACTGAGGACACTGCCTGGTTCTTTTTATAAAATAGGTAATTCCTGCCTCTAAGTGGATCATGTGATAGCTTTTATCAGGTGTGAGTCACCATCCTCTGCACCTGTGCTGTTGTGCCTGATCCCCCGTCTCTATGCATTTCCCTGAGAAGACTGCTCAAGGAGAAATCCAAACTTAGGTGGTAGGCTGCCAAGTGTGTCTCCTTGTTCCTGTTTTGATCCTTGTTCCTGTTTTTATTCCTGTTCCTGTTTGTATTCCTGTTTTGTGGGGAGTTTAAAAGGGAGCTATGCAGTTGAAAATATAGCATTTGGTTCTCTACCAGATGACTCCTTGTCTTTCTTTCTCTCACCCTCAGCCCTCCATCGATCCAAGGAACTCAGTCAGCTATGCTGGCGTAGCTGACAATCAGGCAAAAAAAAATGATTAGGAAAGATCAGCTTGTAAATGGTTCATCCCTATGCACACACATATTAGTATTGGATAAATTCACATCCTGCCCCCTATCCTAATTGGCTATGAGGTACTAGGCAGAGTCCTTAGTATGTCACTGCCCTAGTAACTTCTTCAAAAGATATAAAGAGACATGTTACCTAAAGCATGGGATTGTTCTAATGACAACTGATTAATATATCACCACATTTATAATAAAACACCAATAATACACACCACATTTAAGCATCTGGGTTCTCTATGCAACATCTTACTCTGAGACATTAAAGACCTAAATAAAAGATTATAGATATATGAAAATAATCCCAATTTTCTCATTTTTTTCACCTAACACATGAATTGAAGATTTTGTTCATATCAATTTTAAGACATTAAGAATAAGTCATAGATTTTGATATTTTAATCCGTTAATGTATAGTCATAAAAATTCAAGGCATTCAGCAAGGGTGCAATACTAGTGAAGAAAATACTATGCTCACATATTACCAAAAATACATGTAGAGCTTTCTAATCCACGATCATGTCATATAAAGAAAGATTCTGAGCCACACTCCAGGGGTTCTCAGGAATAGTTTAGTAAATCATTGGATACCAGAGCACTGAAGGTTGATGAAAAAGTTGAAAGGCGAAAAGAAGAAAAGAAGGGAGTGGCTAACATCAGCAGAGTCAAGAGCACACATTTGCATCCCAGCCCCTCCACCCACTAGCTTTATAATCTCCCCACATTACTTAAGCATTCTGTGTCTCCGTTTCCTGATTCTAAAATGAGTTGAATGCCAGCAGAACTGTACAGCTGTTAAGAGGGCTGAAAGAGCTAATACGTGTGATATATTTAGTGTGTGGCACTTACTAAATGCTTTGAGAAAGTTAACTGAATTAGGAGCTGGGAGAGAGCTCAGTGGTGAAGTGCCTGTCTTACAAACAAGAGGGCCTGAGTTCAATCACTGGAACCCATGTGGAAAATGCCAAGCCCTACTGTACTTCAGAACTGAACATGAGCAGATCCCCAGGGATGACTGGGCAGCCATTTTAACATACTCAGGAACTTCCAGACCAGCCAAAGACCTTTTCTCATAAAAACAAAACAAAACAAAAACAATTAGTTGATGGAGTGTGACCAAACAACACCCCAAGCTGTCTTCTGATTCCATACTCACTCATGTCCATAGACATAAATAAACACACAGCCCCACAGATTAGCTGCTATTAAAGAAGTCCCCTTACTTTTCGGCTCCCACCCATAGGCAGGAAGCTATGTGTAATCAGTGCCCACCTGAAAAGGAAAAATTAAGTTTTCTCCAATGGAGTCGCACTGGGTAAAATAACCACGCTTTAAGGCAGGCCCCATGCCCAGGAGTAGTTGGCCAACACAAAACAGATTCAATATGATTTTTTAGACTTTTTGGTTTCTTGGTTTTGTGGAGTTTTTCTTTGGGGAGGGGACTTGTGTGTGTTTCCTGTTTGTGTTTTAGAGAGAGAAGGGGCATGAAGTAAGGGTGCAGAGAGGAAATGGGGGCAGAGAAAGCATGACCAGGATGTTGTATAAAGCTATTCTTCAATAAAAAATAAGAAAGAGAAAACAAGGAAGAGAGGGAGAGAGTATGGCAGACACATCTCCAGTACCATTTTATATTAGTTCTAGAATTTCTCTTCCATTGAGTACTCAGGGACTAACGCTCATACCTCAAAGTGCATGGGTGACACACACAGACAGACACAGGCAGAGACAGACACAGAGACAGAAAGACAGACAGACAGACAGACACACACACACACACACACACAGTAGACCAGTCCCTCCCTGAATAGCCTCCAGTTTTACACCACTCTTTACTCACTTCTCCCATACATCCTCTCTGCTCACTGCTTAGGAAAGGATCTGACTATCTCAGACTAGGATGCTAATCACAAGTGAACTACCTCAAGTGCATTTTACAACAAAACAATAGTATGGAAATAACAAAGGAAAGTTTAAAAATCCCCCAGATCCGAAAAAGAAAGTATTTTCAAAAATCCGGAAGAAAAAGATCAGAAGTGTTATCTTCAGCATTTATTTATTTATTCATTCACTGTATGTGCATGTGTGCAGCTGTATGCATGCGTGTAAGTGTGCATGCCATGTGCTCATGTGGAAACCAGAAGACAACCTGTGAGAGTTAAGTTCTCTTTGTTCCTTCTGGGGACTCTAACTCAGGCATGACATCAAGAGAGTGACACCAGCTGCTGAATCATCTCACGGGCCCCAGAGATAGTATTTTCCTAAACTTCTCAATAGACATTTCACTGTACAAAGTAAGTTTTTACAAGTCTAGTCCCTCCTTTGTTCCTGGTGATCACAAAACTGAGGCAGAGCTGAAAGCCAATCTAGGTCATTCAGTAGTAAACGTTTTGCAACTCTGATGCTGAAAATTTTACCAGTCTAGTAACAAGCACTTAAATACTCCTGCATGGCATAGTTTCCTTAAATCAATCCAGAAAGAAACCCAATATTAAAAAAGAACTCCTTTAAAGACTTTCGGGTTTTGTCTTTAAATACTGGATGCTTTGCATGTGAGTTCCCCCCACATGCTTGCAGTACCTACAAAGGCCAGAAGAGGGCTCGAATCCCATGGAACTGAACCATGGTTGGTTATTAGCCATCATGTACATGCTGTGCTCAGAATCAGAACCCAGGTCCTCTGGAAGAGCAGCCAGTGCTCTTAACTACTGAAGTATCTCTTCAGCCTCTAAATAAAAGATCACTTTCAAAAGCAAGCAAATCCCAGATGCTACGGAAATGTTTTGAGTGAACACGGGAGGAGGTGGCTATCCTCTCCTGCCCCCCTAGAGATGCTTAGCAGGTCAGTGCTGCAGTTCTTCTACAAGGTAGCAGAACCTCTTGCTAACACCTCGTTTTCTATGAAAGGAACTGCCCAGGTTTTCTCTAATGTAGAACCAAGACTAAATAGGAAAGAATGCCTCAAGAAACTGTTCTTGCTGTCCCCTAGGGATAAAACTAGAAAGACAGAGATGTGCACAGAAGGCAAACCTTACCAGGTAGGTATATAGCCATTAGGTTGTCCCAGACAGAGTGGGCAAGACAGCCTGATTCTGAGGCCCAGACATAAAGAGCACTGGGCTATTACTCAAAACTCTGCCCTTACAACCTGTTCTCCACCAACACAAGAGAATAACCTGACAAGGAAGAAATATTCTATATACTGTGACAACCCCCCCATAGCTTCCAAACTATGTTTAGGATTATAACATGTGCATTCTTAGCCCTTGGATTTATTAACTTAATATGCATCAAAGCATTGCCTACATTGTGCTAGGGACATCTTGTCAGGATCACATTTATTTACATTTCAAGTTTAAAATAATAAGCATTAAAGTCAAATAATGTAAAAGCACATAAAAACCATGGTATTTCCATGTCTGCCCAGTTGTAGCCATGTCCTTTGAAGACATACAACTCGAACAGCCAAATGTGTATCCTTCCACATATTTACGTTCTACAAACATGAATATGCATGTTCTAATTCTAAAAGCAATATGATTTATCATACATTGCCCCCATCTGTTCTTAAGAGAAACCATGAGAGTATAGCTATTTTAATAAAGTCTCAAAGCAAATGCAGAAATAAATCTACCTTTATCCCACAAATTCCTGCCTTAAAATGAAACATGGGTGTTCATCCATAATGCAGTGTGTAGCTTGGGGCAAGGCACTGTATCATGCCAGTCCTTTCTTTTCTCTCCAGTGGGGTAAGCAGGAGGGATCTGAGAGAATTCTGGAAAGTGCATCCCTTTCACCTGAGATGGATGAACTGGCTTCTTTCTCCGAGGGGCCCCATGAAAAACCAGAGTGGCCACAGGATCCAGGCCATCAGCCCCACAGTACCTTCACTCACAGTCCTTCTAAGAACAAGAAACAAGGAGCTCCTGCCTAGCAGATATCCTCGGCTTTCTGTGGAGTATCTGAACAAATCTGCAATGCCTCCCTGCTGAAACACAGCACTGACCATGAAGTGACTGCATACGAGTGTACGCAGTATGGCGCCAGGAGATGCAGAGAGGCCGGAGGAATGGCTAGAAATGCCAAAGAATGGAGATGGGAATGAAAGCATTAGCAAGTGCTCAGAACTGCACACGACCTATGCGAGATAAGACACAAGGGGTACAGTAGCCTGTCATCTCGGAGCTGGAAATCTGCAGACATCAAACAGACTCACCTACGAACCATCAGATAAGGTTAATGCACTGTGCAGGACTGAATATGAAGCTAAATTACAGACAGGAGTTCAAAGCAGAAGCTACTATGTTATAGAGAACTCCCTGACGGAGATTAACCTAGAGATATTTCTCAAAGTTCTTCGGGATCTCCAAAGGAGTATCCCTTAAGTGGTAAGTGGGGAACAGCTTCTGGAGACACCCATGGTCAAAGGACTTGAAAACACCTCAATAAAACAAAGGTTACCTATTCTTTAGTACAAGGTTTCTCATAGTCCTTACAAAATGAATCTCACAGAGAAGGCAATGACATGTAAAATACATTTGTTGGGGGAGAGAGAATGAATTTTAGGGGCTCCTCCTCCTTGGAGAATCACTGAAGAATAACACACTAATCCTATGGAAATTAATAAGGACAAGAATAAAGGAAGGAAAGACGCATGGATGAAGAGGAAGTAACAGGGTGCAATCATGGAAATCAAGAAAGGGGATCAGATGACTCCAGCACAAACCAAAGGAAGAGCAGGGCTCAGCGGACCAGTTAGTCCAAAAGACCTGGGTCACTGATGAGACCTGGAATGTTCTCCAACAGTCTGAGACTACTGGGAGCTGATAAAAAAAATAAAGTAAGAAAACTTAAGAAATAGGGTTAACAGCAGACTTTAGCATTGAGAGTGTGCCCTTGAAGGGGACTGTATGGGTCCTGGTCTCCTCTTTCCCTTTTTCCCTTCTAAAGGGTTTTGTTCATGTGTTAAGACCCTCACGTGTACCTTACCACAGGCCCAAGAGCAATGGAGCCACTATGAACTGAACGGTTTCAAACCATGAGCCAAAAGAACCTACTCTCTTTATAAGTTAATTACCTTAAGTACTGTGTTACAAAAACAGAGAGCAGACACGATCTGATGTTAAAGCTGGACATTTCACATAACCCACAATTCCATGTCAGACTAATGTTGAGCATCGTGAGGGTCAGTTCAGTAAACTGTGCTCTGAGCCCACTAACCAGATCATACCAGCATAACTGGCTATCTGCCATGGATGCTCCAGGCTGTAAGTTATGGTACATGCCACTGGGAGTTTACCCCAAAGCAAACTCTTTCTCTAAGAGACGAGGAAGACTAAAAGCAATGGGAGAAAGTAGACAGCAAAGAAGGGCCAGTGTGGACAAAACTCACAAAGCAATGGTTATAGAAACTAGTCAGAGTATAATGACTTAGAAAACCAAGCTGAGGGTGGAGTGCATCTATAAAGTCTATCCTGACTCCTTCCCAAGGTGATCAAATGAATAGGTCAAAGCCTAACCCAAGGAGGGATCCAGGAAGCATACAATTCCCCCACTAGCTTGCCCTCGGGGGTTCAGCTTGATCCTCCCGTGTTTATTTCCCAAGGGTATAATTTTTACACCAACATGCTTCCAGCTTTAGTCAGCATTGCAGGAATGCCGCCCACAAAGAATGGAATCGCCAGCCCTACTCACTGTATTTTATGCCTGTATTAAATGGGGTCACATGTATACCTGATTAACTGAAAACTGTCCTATGCTTGTCTGAACTCAGTTTGTGGGCATCAGCCCACACCTTGTTCCCCACACCGCTGAGCACTTCTGGTAAGATGTTATGAAGACTGCATAGCTCCCAGACACCTCATAAAGATGGAAGATAGATTCAACGTTGTTCCTGGGGTTTACATTCTAAAGTCTCATCTCTCAGCCATTATACATCAATTATCAACCAATTAGTATAAAAAGCTTCTGCTGACCCTCCTGTTCTCCCTTGTAATGATTTGCCAAGTTAACTGAAAGCTTCCCTGCTCCGCAGAGACTCTTAGTATAGCAAGAGTGTTAAATAAAGTTCATCCACAATTAGCCTCAAAAACCAAAGAGGAAATGTAAGCACATTTTACTGCTTCTCCCTTGACAAAATTTCCAACAATCCCAAGGGAAGAGAGCAGATGTATTTGTTAAATAAATGAATCGTTACTCTCAAAAATGAAATGTGAGCCCAGGCTCCATGGTGGTTTACTGCTGGTGGGTCAGTTATCAGTTTGCTGTTGACCCTTTTCTGCTGTACAAGATACTACAAGGGAGCTTCCTTTCACCAATGAGTCAGGTAGTTCCTACCTACATTCTAACTTAACGGGCTTACACCAAGGCCAGTCTGCTGGATTCAATGGTGGAAACGGATGAAGGTGGAATTACTTAGAAAAAAAATTCCGCAAACACAAGAAACAGGGAGGAAGCATACTTTAGGTGAGCAAGTCACACTGACCTACTGTGGGCTTGGCACTGTGCAGTGTAACGGAATCTCGGGCCATTGGGATAAGCTCTTCAGCAAAATCCTCTAGCTGATTGGAAGGAGTTTAAACTATCAGAGAAGACTGTGAGCCACATCCAGTCTTGAATTATGTTGCCTAGATGCTGAGTACAGAAGGAACACAAACAAGAACAAATCTGTATAAGCTTGGAACAAAAGGCGGGGCTCTGAGCCTCTCTGTGCCAGAAGACTAGGGGTCAGGAAGACCGATGGGATGTCTGCAGTGAGGAGAGAGAAATGCGCTGAGAAAACACTATGGAAGTGGCACAGACACAGTGGAAGTGATGGAGACGGGTCAGAGAGGACTCAATCACTGCATGACTCTGACCATGGGCAACTTCCTCAAACGCTCTGTGCTTTTGTTGCTCCTCTGGAAAACAGAGTGGTAAGCATTTCTACCTTCATACATTGTTTAAAGGCTTGAATACATCAAAATACATAAAGTATTTCCATGCTTGTCCAGCACAATAAGTATCCCATAAACCTTAGAAGTCCCTGGTCTTATTAAAGAACTGTGCATCTCCAAGTCCAGGCACAACCAGAGCTACAGCAGGTTTATAAGCATGGGATGATGGGTGACTATAAAGATGACAGTCCAACTACTTCCAGAAGACATGGAGGCAGAGCAAAGGCTGAAGGCAAAAACCAAGCTAGGAAGACACTGTCCTGATCATAGAATCATGTCTAGGAAGAGCCAAGCAGAGCAGACAGAACAAACCCAATTCTTATTAGGAGAAAGGGGAGAGGAGACAAGACCATGCAAGGGACAGAGCAAGCATGAATGCACCAGGTTCCAGAACCTTCTTTTATAAATCCAGGTCACACATCTTCTAAGTGAGCTATTTCCCTTCAAGCCAATACAGACCAAAGGTTACAAGGGAAAATCACAATGTCACTTGCTAGTGACATGCTTCACCAGATGAACCAATGGGTGGGGCCCCTCTGTCAGGAAGCTGTGGCTCACTGAGTATTTGCCACATAAAAGATAAAGATTATGATTTGTAGGGAACTAATAAGACAGATGCAGCCCGAAGGCACAAATACAGTTAGGAAGTATCTTCTTGAATGGGCGTGAGTCATGATACTCAAAAGAACAATGGGGTACCCTAGGTGGTAGACACAACTGATGGTGTCCAGCTTCTGCATTACAACAGCTGGAGATGTCAATTTGCCCCTCTTCCCATACTCCCTACGGCTCAAAATATGTTGCCAGGCAGTTTCTAATTTTCTGTCTTCTTGAAAGGCAGAGCCCCACTGTGATCCACACTGACGTTTTTTAGGAGGAAGGAGATAGCACTATCAAGGAGTAAAATGACCTGTTGTTTTGTAAACAGTTTCCTGCAAAATTGAAACATTTCATCCTGCTTGTGGAGCTCCTTAAGTAGGAAAGTAAATAACTCAGAATAGCTTCAGGAAATCCCTGAAACTGATCAGATTCACAAGGCCTCCTCTCAGACAAGCCAAATGGCAAAAACCAACCCCGGAAGAGGTTTAGACCAACTGAGGCACCTGGAAAGGACACTTTTCCCAACCTGAATCTTCTAGAGTATTTTAATCTCCTGATGTCTTTGAAAGTCCACAGAGTTGGGAGAGTATATTAAAACTACAAAGCAGATACTATAATGAAGCTGGGGTCTTCTAAGGTTTTGGAGCTATCTTAGCCCTTATACATGGCAACTGTGAAAGCTCCTGGTGCCTTAGTCTCTGATACAGAAGGACAAACCCATCAATAGCTCAAGGATGCCTGACCTGAAAGGAGCATCCTGACCATCAAGGGACACAGCTGCCAGGACACAGCTACGGTTCCCTTAGTTTTACCACACCTGATCCTTGCCTACAAACAAGCCAATTTTCCTTGGCTACCTCAAGGAACCTTGCCTGCTGATGTACGTGTAAAGGATATATGTATGTGTAAATGATTTAAAATAATAACAAGTCATACAAACTACAAACTGATTTAAAATAAAAACAGTATAAAGCTTGAAACAACTACCTTTTGGTTAAAAAAAAAACCATATCGCTGTATGAAATGATATCATTTTAACCAAGCTACCAATACATAAAGACAAGAGTCAAATATCACAAATCTCAACTCAGGCAACCTGGCTGGAGCCTATACACTGTCAATCACTTGATTTTTCCTTTATTTAATGTTGTTTGTGAACTTAGAAGAGAAATGAATGACTCTACGCATGTGTACAACTCAAGGTGACCTAGTATTAGTGACTGTGACTGAATTACCCTGTGCATGCTGAGTCAGCCATGTTGCCTACAGTAACTTCCAACCAATAAAGGCTGGAATAGGAGGGAAGAGCACTGCAATCATCACAGACTCCTTCTATCCAAATACAAAAGCAGGAAAGCACTGGTAAAGCACTGGTCTTGCACGCATTACGAACTGAGCTGATCCCCAGCAGTCACAGAAAAGCCTGCACAGTGGTATATATACTGTAATTCCATTGCTGGGGAGCAGGAAGCAGGAGAGTACCTGGGGTTTGCTAGTCAAGCTTGTCTAGCCAAATCTGTGCATTCCAGGTTCAAGGAAAGACCCAACCAATAAGGCAGAAAGCAATTAAGGATGGATGCTGACCTCTGACCTTCACAGGCACATGGGCACATACACTCATGAACACATACCCCTCCCCCAATAAAAGCTCACCAGCTGGAGAAATGATTCAGCAGTTCAAAGCACTAGTTACTCTCCCAGCAGACCTTGTTTCAATACCCAGCATCCACATGACAGCTCACAGTTGTGTGTAACTATACACTATGTAACTCCAGTCCAGGGTATCCAGTGCTATCCACTAGCCTCCATGGGCACTGCATGCAAGTACTCCACATCACTCATAAGGGGACACACATGTGCTCGTGCATACACACATACACACACGCTCGTCCACACACACACGCTCGTGCATACACACACACACACGCTCGTGTGGAGAGAGAGAGAGAGAGAAAGAGAGAGAGAGAGAGAGAGAGAGAGAGAGAGAGAGAGAGAACGAACACATAAGGTAATTTTAATTCTAGGAAAAAACTCAAGCAACACTAAAGCAATGTTGTAGATATAGCTGAGCTAATACATTTTGATGCCATTAGATTATGGAGGAAAAAATCCAAATCGTGAGTTATGCCTAGGTTCATCCTGGAAAAAGAATACTTGTTTAAAAGGAGTGTTAGTTACTTATCTGAATTTGAATATCAAAGCGTGAGTAAATGTGGAATGTGAGTGACCTTCTTACGTCATTAATAATGTATGACTTCTCAGAAAAGAATATCACAGTTTAAGACATTTAAGACCTTATGTCCTTCAGAGTAAATAACAAGAAAATAAGATGCTTCTCATCTCTCTGAAGATCATGTACATAGAGTTCTGAATTTGACACATGGAGTATCTCTGTGTCTCCCTGCGGCACCTCTTTGTCTCCCTGCAGCAGGTGAGACCGTCAATAAGCAGGACATTTCCTTCTCTTCTTAAATGTTCTGTAATAAGACAAAACTGGCTACAGGAAAAAGCCTCACTTTGATTTTTTTTTTTTGTAACAGGAAAGGATGGAGTATATTGAAAAAAATTCACACTTTGCAATAAATTATTACCTTATAGTCACCGAGTTGGAAGAGCTCCCACTAGTGGACAGGAAGATGGGAGGGTATTACCATGCAGCATTTAACTATTCAACTATTCTTCACCCATTAAATACTAAACTCAGCAGGACCTTACTAATTGTAAATTCTCAAGTCGGAGTCTCTTTGCTTCCAAATCACAAAATCACCTAAGTGTATGGAATTTTACCATTTACTGATATGTATGTTTCAGAAAAAAAATCTAAGAAATCAAATTATGCTTTAAGGCTAGAGGGTTAATAAGGAAATATGTTGCTCTAGCCAACTTTCACAAGGCTCTGCCCTCACTTCTACACTGGCATGACAGCAGCCAGATGTGCTCTTGAGTTACTCCTCTCGTAAAATGTCAAGAGCAAAAACACTAAAAGGAAAGTATTTTTTCTTGATATCTACCTTGACTAGAGTATAACTGACAATTTGAAGTACAGAATGTATAATCTGCTCGGTGCTGTGGCATGTGCTTGCAATTCCAGTGTCTGAAAAGGAGAAAGATCCAGAACACGACTAGTTTGAGGCTAGCCTCTAATATAGCTAGTTCCTGGGCAGCCTGGGCTGCACAGTGAAAACCTATCTTCAAAACACACAGAGACACAAAGTTGAGCATTAGAATATCTAAGTTTTATGGTGCATAAATTTAAAGTGTCACCTGGAGTAGTCCAATAAAGGGGTGTGTGTGTGTGTGTGTGTGTGTGTGTGTGTGTTTAGTGATATAATCATCAGGATGTAGTTTACATATCCCTCATATCACATGGTTACCTATGCCTGTGTGCTAAAAATTTAATCTACCCCTGTGATAAATGTCAAGTGAACACTATATCACCATACTGCCAATAGAGAGTGTTGGATCTAAATGCATTCATCTTGCAATAAATGAAACTTTGTAGTATTTTTTATTTCCTTATCCCACCCCTTCCCTTTCCGACTCTCCACCCCCATCCCTTCTTCTTTGGCTCTCACTACTATACACTCACACATCAGAAGTTCATCTAGTAACTGTCCTTCAGTGGGAGCCTGTCATTTCCTTCCTTCTGCTATCAAGAACACTTTACAATCTATGGTGAAATTGTCAAAATATCCAAGAGTTGTTACTCTGTGTTCAGAACTCTAGTATCTTGTGATGAGAGAACAAAGAAAACGACCAACTATTTTCCCTTTCCATTTAATCAGAGAGATCACTCTTGTTTCATAAAATTTTCCCATCATCTTATTTAAAAATAAAAAGTGTCAGAGGAGTTAAGGGGGGTGGGAAGGACAACATGGATGGTTCTTATGGGGCCTCAGAAGTAAAGGCAAGGGGAAGATGGGGCAATCTGCCCTGAGTGGTGTTCTGCCATCTGACACCAACAGTAAGAGGAATGTTAGTAACACCTCCATCCAGAGGAGAGAAGAATAGAGTTTGAAAGAAGCAGGAAAAGAAGACGTATAATTCAGCTTGACAGACTTGTTTTTTGACACGTAGCCTTGAAAAGAACAATTTTACCTCAGAAACTTGGCAAATGTGAACTGATTTTTTGATAAGTTGAAACATGCATGCTCCTGAACGCATGAAGAGAGGGTGTGAGGGAGAGAGAGGCCAGGTATCCAAGACAGGGGGGCTGTCAGGTTTCTCGTCTCGGTGTCATTTCTGTTTAGTTGGTCAGATGAAAATTCAAAACCATATAATTAGATGGTTGTTTATACATGATTAAGCGTGAGCTCACTGCTCTCCGCATGCCAAAAAGTCAGAGAGTGGTTAAGGGCAAGAAGGAACTATTAATAAAAGGAAATAAAGCTGTAATACATTTTTCACTTATGAATAAAAATAATTCAAAGGTCTCTAGGTTAAAAAAAAAAAAAAGACGGGAAATATCGACCATGGCTAGGGGCAAGAAACGAGAGGATTTTCTAGTGACTAGAATTTGAGAATTTGGGAGATGTAAAAGCCTGAGCCACTGATAAGAAAAGCTTTTCCTCCTGTTTTTAATCTCATTCTTTTTTTCTGCTTCTCATAAATATAAATCACAATGAGAACATAAAAAACTTACCTGTATTATATTTCTTTAGAATTATGGGAAATATTCAAGCAAGAACACTGTGTTCATTCACAAGCATTATTTGCTCTTTATAACTGTCTCTACCAGGAATCCTCTCTGGAGAAACCAAGAGCTGGCAGTAACTGTGGAAAAGGCCCTTCTTTTTATTTTTGTTTTTTGGGTTTTTCCCCCCTCTTTTCCACAGTGGCAGAATTTTTTGTCCCCAGATCAAGTGTGGCCATCGAAAGCAAAGTTTATCTGGGTAAAACCTCCTGAGGTAGAATTTCTCAGGCCTCCTAGGGAATATGTGATCCGAAACAGACTTGTTGACCACACCTCCAGACACCGAGAAGGGCAGTGGTCAAGCCTTTCAGATGACAGAACGATCTTATTCCAGCTAGCCTACTATTCTCCCCTAGAGCCATTGCTGCTGCTTTCCCAAGTGGGAAACCTCACCAGCCAGGAAAGACAATCTGAAGAGGCTAGCCTGGCAAATGACAACATGGCCTTAGAAGTGACTCAGTTCTTTTGCCTGCCAGTGCTGTGACTAAGTACTTCTGCACATTGCTATGATAGATCACAGAGACAACATACAGCCACGAAACAATCTAAAGTGAAACAGAAATAAAGCCCAGGGGAGCTCCAACATCTCAGCTCTTTAAGAATTGGGCTTATGTGAACCTAATAGCATCCAAAAAGCCCAGTGCCTAACCAACATCAACACTGGCTTTTACAGCCTGATGCCCAGAATCAAGTTCTCAAGTCACATCAGTTTCCAGCCTGCCGGAGACCTCCAAATTCTAACTCTCTAACCTTTCCTCCTCCCACCCTTCTCCTCTTTCTCCCTCTTCTCTCTCCTCTTTGTCGAGAGCATTAGCCAGTTCTGGTCTGATTTCAGAGTGAGCTTCAATCACCTGCTGTACTCGTCAGAATCTGAGCAAATGACATCTGAACCTACATGACACCCTACAAAACACAGAAAGACTTCAATGAGAGCCATTCTGAGACAGAGATGACTAGACCACCTGCCTGAAAGTAAACAAATGACTCCTCAACTGATGTTTGAATGCTACCTCCCAAGCCTACATATGACCAGGGTCTTGCATCAGATGGCTACTTTGTACTAGGTTCTTCAAGTTGTTGCCTAAATTGTTGCCATAGTTTGTCTAATTGAGTTCCTAGTGGGTTACTTAGTGTTAGAGGCCACCCAAAGCTAAGAGGGAAATGCACACAGACTCATTAAGTCAGCAACTCAAACATATCTGTCTTTAGCACTGAAAAGGAGGAGAAAAATCTTAGCAAATGAATAAATATAGATTACTTGAAAGAGTTTAATCTCTACTCTAGTTCCAGATAAGAAGTGTGATAATTCATTCCTAAACAATGTGTGGCATGTAACTCAAAACCATTTTCATCAATAATTAATATTAATAATTAACAAGTATAAACAACAAAAAGACCTTTTGGAAACGTTTCAGCTGGGTCCTTTCCTCATTCCAGTGGCTGCCCATTGCCCCTCTTTCCCCTCTATGTGGGGTTAATAACTAAACCTCCCTCATCTCTGACATGCAACACTACCCAGCAGCAATCCTCCCAAGAATGCGCTCCGAGATGCAGAAGAATGAAGACTTCTCAAGTCACCTGGACCTGGTAGATTGATTTCTGCTTTCGCAGCTGTGAACACAGTGCCTGACAGTGGCTTCTCTTTCTCCCCAGCACTCCAGAAAGCTTGCCTCAAACACTTCTTTATCAGATGGATTCCCTCTGTCTTTAAAGTGCCTCATAAAAAGACTAAACAGTTCTCTAGATAAACAGCAAAGGAAAAGATAATTCAATAACTCCTCACAACAGGCCAAAAGGAATGTGTCAGGATGTTTCTTAACTGACACACAATAACAACACTAATTTATGAGGTACATTGTGATGCTTTGATACAGATACCAAGGATTTGACTTTGTATTCATTCCAAACAATGTTCTCTTTGACTTTTAAAACCTGTATCACCATTCTTTCTCCATCTGACTGTGTGTGACAGCATCTTCCAAGTCAAGTACTTCCATCTAACACCAAATTAAAGGTCACTTTACCAACTGCCCAAGAGTTTCCTGCCACCCTACCCTAATGCCTGTTATTTAAAACTTGAAACGCACTGCAATTGATCTCCTTCGGCCATTCATTCTTTCACTAAAATGTAGGTGATGTAGGTAGTATCTTTAGACGTTTTGAAAAAGCAACATCCTGCATATTTCGTATTTACAACAAATAGAAAGTTCAACCCAGGTTCCCTTCCTCCACCTACCTTCATCCTATACATTACCATCCCTCTCTAGAAACAACTGTCAGGGTCATCAGCAACAGGCATCTCATGCTTAAATTATTCACGTTTCTGAGTACTCAGTCCTTGCACGGTAGGGCTTCCTCAGATGGTGTCTGCTTGGGTACACTTGTGGGTGTAGAGGTGTTTACATCTTGCTGTTTGCTGGAGGTCTCAGAAGGCTGCAAGGCCTACTTTGCATACATTCTCAGGGACAGTTGCTCAGGAGGTTTTTATAAAGTACAGGCAACAGGCACAATCAGGACTGCTAAGAAGCTGGCAGCAAAGAGCTTCTGACAAATGCAGCCTAAGAAACAATGTCTCCCTTCAAGTGGAACTGCTGGGTGAAGTCAGCCAGTACAGACCGGCAGGAACAATGCTGGGCAGGTCATTAACTTGCCTGGGTCAGAGCAGACTGTGGTGAGCTCACCCACCTTTCTGCAAGCCCCATTTTAGCTGCTGAGTTTATACAAATAAAACCCGTAATTTTCTAATGGCTGAACTAGGAATGTGTTCTAAAATAGCTTAAGTCTCTGCAAACCCTGCAGAAGACACATGGGGAATTCACAAAGATGCCTCTACAGTCTGTTATTCAAATGTGCACACAGCTCTGTAAGAGCTACAAAACTATTAAGTGGAAAACAAGGAACCACATAAACACAGAGTAGGGAGGGCATTTGAGGGTGTTCTTGTTTTTGTTTTGTTTAAGCAAGGTGGTTACTGTGGCATTAAGTTTTTCTCTCTTTTCTTTTCTTTTGTAGAAAAGACTGAGTTAGTTGTTAACTGCACAAAGAAGTTAACATTTAACCTAGGGGCTGGGAATGCTTGAGCTCCTGATCCTCCCTCCTCCTCCTCATTGGAGAGAAAATGGCTTCAGAAAAACAATCTTCCTGATTATGTCAGATTTGGGGTGGGATCTGGCCACCATCGTTTCCTTCTTCACTCACAGTCACATCCTGCATCTCACCACAGGACTCCCTATACACACACTCCAGCCAGGGCTTCTCCTGAATCTGTGACTAGCCCATCCTCACAGCCCCACTATTCCCTGCCACAAAGAACAACTGAACTGTTACTCCTTCCTTGAAATTAATTTTCCAGGTTTCTACCTTGCAGTCTGAGTGGAAAGTGCATCACCCCTCTTCTGTCTCCTAGGTAATGCTGTTTTTAATGCATCTTTTATTAAGTTATTGATTAGGTCTACTGCATATAGCTTTATGCTACCTTTCCCATTAACTATCAGCTACATGATGTTAGATACTGTGCCTTATCCACCTCCATCCCTACTGCCCACCCCTGGATCCAGGCCACAGCTTCTAGCAGAGGACAGGCAGTCACTAACATCCATGTTCAGGTGATGAGCACCCTGTGCCTGAAGCATGTTTCAGTACAAGTAGATGACCAACGGGCAAAAGAAGAATAGGATTTTATTGTTTAAATTAGGATAAAAAAATATAAAATTGAAATGAGATGCTCCTTGAAAAGCTGGAAGGGGTGGCATGGCCAAGAACCACGCAGCCTCCTCTCGTTGCCGCGGCCATTTCTAACCTCACTGTGGTCCTCACTCCCCACAGGCACACTCCACACCTCAGGAACCCACAGCTCCCCACTGCTGCAGCCATTTCCAAAGCGTTTGACTCAACACCTTTCTGTGAGACTCTTTGCAGAGACAAGCATGACGCACATGTCCCTGGTCCCTCCCACCTCTTAGACATCACGAGGGCCCGTAAGAGAATTAGCTGACAACATGTGAGTGAACACACTCACTTCCAGACCCTCTCATTGTTGCAACTAATGTACCTCCTACCAATACTAATGATCCATTTATGTGTTAAAAAGAACTGATACTGACAAAAGGCTTGCTGGGTGGCCCTCCATTTCAAATAATTTTACAAGCTGAATATTATCGACCCATTTCACAGAGAAAAAAAGCCAACAGCGAGAGAGCATAGCACTTGCTAAGAGTGAGAACTTGAAGGTATCTTAAGGTTACTATTGCTGTGATGAAACATCATGACCCAAAGCATAAAAGGATTTATTTGGCATACAATTCCAAATCAGTGTTCATCATTGAACTGGGGACAGAAACTCAAACAGGGCAGGGATCTAGAGGCAGGAGCTGATGCAGAGGCCATGGAGGGGTGTTGCTTGCTGGCTTATTCCTTGTGGCTAGCTCAGCCTGCTTTCTTGTAGAACCCAGACCAGAGAGGGTACCACCCACAATGGATTGGGCCCTTGCCCATCAATCACTAAGAAAATGCCCTACATGCTTGCCTACAGACTGATCTGGAGGCGTTTTCCTAACTGAGGTTCCCTCCTCTCAGATGACTTTTAGCTTGTATCAAGCTGACATAAAAGTAGCCAGTGCAGAAGCCAAGAAGTCCAAATAGAAAGCATACACAGATGTATGAGCCTGTAAGCTTTGATACCAATGAACAAGCACTTCTACATGGAAAGGGCAGAAGGTGGTCAGAAAACCCAGGCTTCTCTGAGATAGACACCCTCAGCTTTCAACAGTTCAGCTTCTATGTATAACCAACAGACAGGAACATCTTCTAAATCTACTCTGGGTAGGGAGCATCCACAATCTCAGGTCCTCACGTATACACAGATTAACACAAGTAAAACCTCCGCAGAACATGGTGACGTGTACCCCATGTCAGTCCCTCTTACTCCTGGGAGGTTTTGGTGCTTAAGCCATGCTTGTTTGTTCAATTCACTCACCTATTTATTCAAGATCCAACTGCCTGGTGTCAGTGGTAAACTAAGTCAAGGGAACTGTAGCACAAACTGATGATTAGTAAAATACAATTTTAAAATGTGTTCTTGAGATACTAAAGGGTAGATGATGGTAATGATGATCACAGTGGTGGTACTGAAAACAACTCATGAAAATACACATCTGCCTGAGTCCTTCTATACAAAAAACTTACTGATTAATTGTTTATTCAGTAGCCTTGAGTATACACAACTCACTGGTATTTAGCAATGTACAAAAATCTATGCCATACACACACCCCTGCAGGAACACAGCCAGTATACCAAGAATAGTATGCAGTAGATAGAAACTATCATTACTGAACAAATTCCTACACAAACCTGACCTTTTCTAAGACCAGTTTCTACCAGACAACGCACTATAAATGGCTTACAGCTCTTTAAAAAAAAAAACTCTTCCTCAGTAGTCTATGTTGTCATCTTTGCAGAATTACCACTACATAATAGTACTTGTAGAGTCTGACCAGCCAGCAACTGCCCCAGGCAGACAGCAATTGTTCTCTGCTTTCCATATCCAGTTAAAATATTACCATGAGGAAGACAGAACTTTTGGGTACTTGGTCAGGCCGGCTTTGCAGAAGAGGCCAGAATACCTTGCCACAGCAAAGTCATTGGGTCCAATTTGATCTGTGACTAATGGGCTGAATAAACTTAGCCAAATCGCTTCAACCAGCTTGGTGACATAGAAGGAACTAGCTAGCTTCTGGTCCTGCGAAAACCCAACGTTCAACAAATGCTTATTTCCCTTCATCCCTGCAGTTCCCATCTGAAAAACCTTAAACTCTCATAACCTAAGAAAACTACCTTGAAACTAGAATTAGTGATTAAAAACAATTACAAGGGTTCTCCTATGAGAAACAGATCTATCCCTGCCCCCAGGAGACTCTGAATTCCAAATAATACGAACCAGGAAGAAAGAATAGATACAATGTATACAACTTCTTTGTTTTACAGACATTAAAACTCAAATCCACAAAGGTAAATTGACAACCTAGCCAAATAATTAATATCAGAGTCAGTTCATGCACAAATGAGGTCCTGGCACACAAGTGAACCTGCTTTTTTCTTCTGCATCCTGCTACCTTTATTGGCTATAAATTAAGAGTGGGGCTTACTAGAGTAAACACTTTTGAGGCACATAAAGCATCTTTCACCATCAAAACAGTGAGGAGAGAGTATGGTAGGACCTACCTAGTGAGCAGTGGGTTTAGAAGTGTTCCTGAAAGGTACTAGAGGAAGGAGGGGTAAACAGAGGAGTGGACAGAACAGGAGAAATAATGAAATAGTAGAAACGCTACAATGTAGCTGTTCTTAAAGATCAATCGATTTAAGAGTCCAAGTGAGATAAAAAAAAAAAACTGTCCCAGAAAGATTTCTCTCTCCGCCTTTTGTCTTCAAATCCTAAGAATTCAAAACCCTTCATTCTCACAGATAAGACAAGAGTCTGCCTCTGCAGAAGCAAAGAGGGCTGACACTGCTGAGCTTTCACATTTTAGACGAAGAGATTCAGGGTGAATTTGCTCCTACGTTCTTAAAAACCTGAAGTTGGAGAAGAGCCGTGATCAACCACAGGTTTCAATGGAACAGGACAGGGCTGCATGTCTGTCAAATGTAAATGTACCATGAAGCCAACATTGAGGTTACTCGGGAACAGCAAGCCCCTTGCTAAGAAGAGGAGAAAAGGTTTCATTTGAGCATATCAAGCTTGACAGAATAGTTTTTTTTAAAGATTTCCATCTCAAAGGAAGTTTACAAGTAGTGGGTGAGGCTAGCGGGCTCTTGTTTCCTGGCATCCAAAGAACAGCAGAACAATCGTCCAATTACCAGTTATGGACTGAGAGAATTCCTTTGCATTGTGGCCTTACTTTCTTTGTCTTTTGCTCTAAAGAAAAGCTCTGCCTTCAGGAGTCTGAAATAATGGAATGGCTCCTCCTCACTGTGTCAATGAGTTTGGATGGAACCCCTGGCACAGAGACCTTGCCTGGTAATGAAGCATCAGAAGCAACTGTCCCTAGTTAACCCGCTCTTACTCTCTCCAGCAGGAGCAGCCCTGGGGGAGACAGAAAATGGGCATTTGGAGTGAAGACACTCAGTCCTTCTCAAGGCAAATGCTTGCTCACAGGCCTAGAAAAATTAAAAATATCACATAACCAACACTGAATTCCATTCAACAACTACTGAAGAGAGGCCCAGTTCACATGGGTCTTACAAACTCTCCCAAAACCTTTCTCTCTCCCAGACAACCCACAAGGAACACATTTCTCCACAGCCATCAGAACCTCTAACTGTCACAACTAAGAAGCTGGTGAACATTGTTCCTCCTGTATCCCTCAACCATGAAGAACACAGCAGCCCAGAGAAAGCACACATGTAGCTCAACCACAGGAAGAACTTTCTAGAAATCAAAAGGGATGGAGAACTCTTTGTGAAGCACGGAGCTGTTATCTTTGGAAGAAGTCAAGGACGACCAGGTGCTAAGGATACAGCAAAGGATGCAGAACGGAGGGGAGGGAGCTGTCTAGTCTACCTCACGCTCCTACTTAATGTGAAATGGGGGTACTAGAAACATAACTTCTCTAAATCATGAAGACAAAGAAGTAAATGAGCTACCAAATCCCTTTCAGTTTAAACACGTCTGAATAAACCCTGAATTTACTCTTCTCATCAAATTACATATCTACCCAAACCGCCCAACAGTAAAAAATTACTATAAAAGAAAATTAAATTTAATATGGTGACAAGACATAATATACGTGACATAAACAATAAGTTTCTTATATACTACCTATTATAAATTTCAAAAATATAATTCAAAAAATTCAAATTCCCAGTAACAGTATGTAATATCAAGAATGCTACAGTGTTTCCATGAAGGTATGAATATAGATACATACATGTTCCTAGGAATAAAAAATAAAATATAGCAAAGAATGTTGTTGATGCTTCTAAACTATTTTACAGTTTAATATAGTCTCAGCTTCAGCATTACTGATATTTCATTGGAGGGAGGTATGTTGGCTGTCAGAGGAGGATGAGAAGGACTCCTTAAAATTAACACAGTGCAGGTTCACAAGTTCATGACCTTAGATATATAATAATTAGCACATGAGGACACTATAAACTAATCAGGAAAGGGATCAATAAAAAGTGAAAGGGCAGCCTGTGACACAGCAGAAGGGGAAAAGGAAAGGTGATCTTCCATTCCCATTATAAATGTTCTGATGCTCCAATGCTGAGGTAGAAAGCCATTTTGTAACTTAGCGTTCTTAAAGCAATATAGCATTACTTTCTATGGCTCCTAAGACTGAATGACCTGTGTGGAGTCCTCTAGGACAGTGCAGTCAGATGGACTCGAAGGCTGGGTGGATATCTAAAGCCACTCACTCCCATGCTGCCAAGAATTATAGCTGTCAGCACTGGGCTCTGTTGGAGCCACAGTGGGAACACATGGCCAAGGCACATGACTTGGGCATCTCACAGAACGTTGGCGGTTCCAAAAGGTGGAATGCAGAGCCTTTCATATCAGGTAAGGACCATGCCTTTAGGGCTTGAGAGATGGCAGGGCAAAGCAGGGGTGGGTGTAAAGCGTTTGATGTGCCAGCATTGAGATCTGACCTCAGAGCCGAAGCACCCATCTAAAAATTGAGTTTGACAGCTGGGAAAGCAGAGACATAGAGAGTTTGGGGACATCACTGAACATCCAGTGTAGCTAAAACACTGAGTTTCTGATTCCATGAGAAATCCTGTTTAAACAGGCAAAGTGGAGAAGGATGGAGGAAGATACCTAATGTTGATCTTTGACCTCCACATATCCGAAGATGAGGATGCCCACCCACAGAAAACCCTACACACATACACACACACACACACACACACACACACACACACAGCTAAATATGTGTATATATTTGGAATAGCTCACATCTGCTTTGTTACTGGCCACACAAGTCTCAAGACCCACCAAGATTCAGAAGGCGAAAGAAACAGACTCTTTTCCAAGCAGTGGAATAACACACAGGAAGGGCACAGGGAACGGGAGCTATGGCTTCAGGCATCACTGGCAAACAGAATCCCAGGAAAATAAAAGGCAAAATATTAAAAGCAAAATACAAAGCAACTAAAATAGAGATGCATTTGAATTTTTATTTCCTTTGGGATGCAGAGACAAAATAAACACTATTACTATAAAAAATATCTTGGCTTAATCAGGGTGACAAACAGAATGAAAAAGCAGACAAAAAGACTGGGAAATCAAGTAGAATTCTATATGAAAGCAATTAAGGACAGTATATAAAGGGGTTTTTATAAATCAAACTATTGACAAGAATTTGAGGCTTAAACAGTTCCTAAAAGAAGGACCCAAGAGATGAGACAAAAATAGACACCATCATGCCTGCAGGTCGAGCTGACAAGGTAATGTGTGATAGAGGCCTATTGGGAAGGAAAGTCTTAGCATGATAAAGGGTATTTAGAATATTCATTTGACGCTGTAATCTTGAAGAAATAAATGAAGATTTACACCATCACGTAAGTGCTATTTGCAATGGCATAATTTTAATTTCTAAGAGTCCTTGATTAAATAAATTGTAATTTCAGCACAATAGATGTGATGGAAAATTTTCTGAACTTTATGTTTAAAAGGAACACTGAACTACACGGGAAGATTTATAACACATCATGAGGAAATGGAATATGAAACTTTCCATTGAGAGTAAAATCAAAATACATACCCATATATCTGTAGTCTAAAAATATTAATGAAGCCTATGATGTACTAACAGGTCATTTTATTTTATTCTATATTCAGTATTATAAAAGCTTTCATGGTAAACATGCAGACATTGATCTTTAAAGGGAAAATGGTATTTAAAGAAAAAAATAATGTAAGGTAAAAGACTAACAAGGTCACATGCTAGCGAGTCACTGCCAAAAGATTAAAAGCAAGAGAAGAAGCACAGTCCTGCAGCCGATGACCTGGGAGTCACTGACCCATTACATGGTCCGTTCATCAGCAGCCAAGTCACTTTCCCAGGTTCACGTCCCAGCCACAGCATGGGTTCCTATGCAGAGTGCAGTGTGGTAAACTTACCGGCTTTCTTCTCTCCAGATCAATAATTCATCCATTTGTTTTTAGTGCTGAGCCTTTTTATTTTGCTTCATTGTGGCTGATGATGATTTGGTTTTGAGGCAGAGTCTTGCTACACAGCCCTATCTGACCTGGAATTCACTAGGAATTCCAGCCTAGCCTGGGTCTTTCAATCCTCCTACCTCAACCCCAGTGCCAGCATTATAGTTACTTACTACCGTGCTCTGTTTTGATAGGCTTTTGAAATACAGTAGGTATGGGGGTGAGGGGAAATCAAACAACAAGACATTAGCCACTAGCAATCTGTTACCTAAGATTTCCTGACCTCGAGGCTCTTGATTAGCTGTAATAGCTGCTGTTCCTTCAGAAGCTTCCCCATCCCTTCCCTCTCAAAGCATGCCTGATTTGTAAAAACATCAACTCAGGCTGCTGGGACTCATTCAAAGCTGAGACCCATCCATAATGGGGTGCAAGCCAAGTATGTGTGCCCATACGTTCCCAAACGGTATGGAAAAGCCCTCTGAAAACCACTATTTCAGATCATCATTCCCTATTACTCACATCAGAAATGTATTACTTTGCTTCTATTAGTTTTACTATGTATATTTTTCCCACACAGGGAAGTCAGAAGACAATTTGCTGGAGTCAATTTGTTCCTTCTGCCATAGGGATTCCAGAGATGAAACTCAAGTGATAAGGCTGGCCAGCAAATGCCTTCACTGAGCCACCTCACCAGACTGAGATCTATTAACAATAATTGTTACTATTAATAACAATAATAATGCATAGCCCAAACCTCAGAATCTATCATTTCAGTTTAAGATAGAGCAGTACATTCAAAAAGCAAGACCAACTAGCATAGGAATGGTGACATATACCTGTAATCTTAGCACTAACGATGCTGAGGCAGAAGGATGGCATGTCACAGACCATCCTGTTTAGTAGATCCTGTTTCAAATGAATAAATACAAACACAAGCCTCACACTGTATTAAAAACAAATGGCTGTATATGCTACAATTCTCAGCCAATATTCTTGATTGACAACCCACAGCCTTCAGCCACTGTAAAGCCTCGCTTCACTCCATGGTCCTATGGATGAGAGGAAATACATTCTTCTCAACATTCCTGGGAAAGAATACCCCAATCTTTAATGGAGTCTCAATCCTTCCCAATGAAATGTCTCCTTTCTGCTCCTATTCCTTTTTTTTCCTCTCAACATGTTAAGTAGCATATTAGGCCCACCTTGAAAACAGTGAAGGTGAACTTGATAGAGTGAGGCATCCTGGGTAATCATGAGATTTCTTTCTTTTCTAGTAGCATTGTTCCTTATGAATAAGAGGGACGAGATGTTGCTGGGCATGGTGGCCCAGCAATGGGGAGGCAGAGGCAGGTGGATCTCTGTGAGTTCAAGGTCAGTCTGGTCTAAAATCAAGTCCAGGAGAGATAAACCATGTCTGAAAAACTAAAAAAGAAGAGGAGGAGGAAGAGGAGAGAGGGAGGAAGAAGAGGAAAAGGAGGAAGAAGAGGAGGGAAGGAAAGAAAAGAGGAAGAGGAAGAGGAGGAAGAGGAGAAAGAGGAGGAGGAAGAAGGGGAGGAAGAAGGGGAGGAGGAAGAGGAAGAAGGGGAGGAGGAGGGG
>NW_021604599.1:4083700-4093256 GCF_004785775.1 Grammomys surdaster | reverse complement strand
GAGGAGGAGGAGGAGGAGGAGGAGGAGGAGGAGGAGGAGGAAGAGGAAAGAGATATAGTATCACAGAAGCTTTATCGTTTCACAGGGCACTCACCCAGCCATGCCCTCCTCTACCGCTCAGTATGAGGAGCATGTGTCTGCGGGGTAAGAGGCCAGGATTAGGTACAGAGAAATGTAAAGCAAAATGGCTTCAGCTGGGTGGTGACTGGAACACAGTGGCTTACGGAGCAAGCAGGTGATAGGGCTGAAAAGTAAGCTCAGACCTGAATTTTATGCCCCTAAAACCTTCGATCGCCAGGACATGACCTGAAATACCTTCTGAGCACATTGTGGCTGTGAGCCGGCTTCCTTCAGCCTGGACATGGTCGTTGCCATCTTGAAGGAAATCTGTTTATCCCAGCCGTGAGACTTCGTGAGACCACGCTCGTTAACAAGGAAGCAGAAGCTGAACAAAGTCATAAACCTCCTCAAGACCCTCACAAGGGCCATGAAGGAAGTCAAGCCATCCTGAGCATGGCAAACATGGCTCTGGCAGGTCTTGCCCTTCCCTGCTATTCCCTAGGCCTTGCCAAAAACCATTAGATTACATTCCTAAAGCTAGCTACCAAGATCCATTTCCTTATTTGGCCACTTCCTCCCCCTAAAGTTGTCTGCCAATGTCCAGCTATCAGAGTACTGGCGTCCAGCAATCAAAAACCCCCTTTGGTTTATCCAAATTAACATGCTCAAATAAAATTAAACATCTCATCCTAACACAGTGCTAACCTTTCACCTTTATAAACTGCTATTTGCCTGTGGGCCATGTCTGATGTCTAACAGAGGCAGTCCTTCTCCCCACATCCAGAACAAAAACTCCTGCCCTCTCCCTTACTGCCTTCCCCTTCTCAGGAAGTAGGACAACTGCAGGTTCTCCTGCAGCTCCTAAGTCTCCCAGAGGACCCTCCAGTGGACAGCTCTTTGTCAGCCACCATCCTGTGGACGGGATCCTTCAGCAGTTAGTATAGTCTTCTGTACAGTAACAAACTTCCTAATGGCCTAACCTTTGAGTCACTCATGATCCCGAACACCTCAATAAATTCTTTAGTTCATCAAAACGGACTTGTAAAGTATGGTGGTTTGAATATGCCTAGCCCAGAGAGTGGCACTATTAGGAGGTGTGGCCTTGTTGGAGTGGGTGTAGTCTTGTCGAACGAAGGAAGTATGTCACTATGAGGGTGGGCTTTGAGACCTTTCTCCTAGCCACATGGTAGCTAGCCATTACTCTGCCTGCCTTTAGATCAAGATGTAGAACTTTCAGCTCCTCCAGTCCTATGCGTGCCTCGATAATGCCATGCCCCCACCTTGATGATAATGGACTAAAACTCTGAACCAGTAAGGCAGACCTAATTAAATGTTGTCTTTGTAAGAGTTGCCTTCTTCGTCATATGGCGATATCTTAAAATGTCCTTATCTATGAAAAGGGTCCTGGATGTTTTTGAGGAAGAACAGAAGCACCCTTTAGGAAAGAAAAATCATAGGATGGAAGTCTACCAAGTATCTGAGACAAACAAGGGGCTGAGGCATGGCTCACTGGTTAAGAGCACTTGCTGCTCGTGCAGAGGACTCAACTCTAGCATCCACATGGGGTGGCACATCCCCACTACCTGTAACTCCAGTTCGAGAGGGCACCTGATGCCACCTTCTGGCCTCTGCAACCATCTGCATTCATATGCACATACCCACATAACTATGAATAAAGATTTTCATGTATCTGAGACAAACCACAGCCCTCCAACATGGACATGACTTTTCTACAGAAGGTCCTAAAATCTGTCCTCTGCTTTAGTGTGTACATTCTTCCACAGCCATTTCCAGAGTTCAGTGTCAGAGTTAATAACATCAGCTTTGTCAAGTAGACATGCAAATTCTCAGGCTCCACCCCAAACCTCCTAAATGAGAACCTCTGGAGATAGAGACAGCATGCTGGTGTTTTCAGGCCCCTGGGGACAACTGATGCACAACCCAGCTTGCTTGCAAAGTTTTGCTCAAACATCTTTTTACAGATCTTGCTCCTCGGCTACTAGCACAAACTATATAGGCCTTCGTGCCTTGTCAAATTTCTTTATCTTAAGTGAGTATATTACTTAAGTACCTGCAGGATTATAATCCTCTTGCAGAAAGGAGAATGTGCAGCACCCATGACTGAGAAACCAACTGAGCAGGGAGACACTGACTTAGGTGGCAAACGTCAATGTCAACAGCTCTATTTACTCAAGTCACCTGCCTCACAAACCGGCATGGCTTGACATCAAAACAGGCCTAGGTGTGACATGGCTCCTACATTCTCAGAGTCCTTTGCAGGGCATGTTTTTGTATGTTCTATATGCTTTGGTTTCATATGAAAATGGTCCACATGAGAACACCTGCTGTACAAGAAAACATTCACACAGTGTCTTTTAGCATCCTTCACCTCTCTTTAGGGGAGGGGAGATGGAAAGTGGGAAGATGAATATATGAAACAGCATAAAAAACTTAAATCGAATGTGTGAAAAAAATATGTTGTTTTTACTCCTCTTAACTCGATTGAATTATAACCTATAAGCCCCACAGAGCTTGACATAAAGATGCTACGCACATTTACAGGAATCGAAATGCTTATTTCTTCCTGTCCTGCACTCATTACAGGAGGCTTTACCATCATTTTGCCAAAGCATCTATAAGGAGGGAGCATGTTACCAAAGATGTCAGTGTAACCAGGCACGATTGATAAGTGCACAGCCCACATCACATATGTATTCTGGGAGCCTTTATCTGCACTTAATTAGTTTAGCTATTGCTTTCATGGTTCATTTAGACACCTCATGCTTCATTAAGTATCAATAAATTTTATCCTTAAAAGAAAAAAAGAACCTTTTCAGTAGAAATGTGAGTGTCTCTTCAAGTGACAATCTTGTTAATGGGTGTGTATACTCCAAGTATGTCTCTCAGGACTGACAAACCCCAACTTCCATGGCTGCAGTACCCTGAAGTAATATGCAAATCATATTCTATAGTTTAACATGCATGCCTCATCCACACATATTTTCTTACAGTAGAATGGGAAAAAGCCTTTCTTTTCTCTTCCAAAAACGATGCATCTTTTAGGTTTCTATTTTTGTTTTGTCAAGAATGCTACTTATGTTTCATAAGCTTCTTTTCTCTGTTGCATCAGTTCCAAATTCCTTCTTATTGGGAAGACAAACTTTAAGCAACTTCCCATGGCATGAAGGACAGTTTTCAATCACTCAGTGTTCTTTGCTTTATCAATTTCTTCAAAGAGGGCAGTGGTCAGTTACTGCGATCTGACCATCTACCCTACCAGAGAATTATTTGGACTGATCACTGAATTCCAGGCGTAGGTGGGTCTAGATAGGGGGGTTAGGGACAGGGTCAGGGCCGCTGATGCCTCCTGACTCTGGGACATTCATTTCTCCATTCTATGAAGATGCCTTTACCCTGCTTACCTGCCAAAGCTGTCACTTAGTTCCTTGTCCTGATGCTCACACTTTCCCTATAGAAGCTTAATCACTCTTTTTTTTCTTCCTTTCTTTCTTCCTTTCTTTCTCTCTCTCTCTCTCTCTCTTCCTTTCTTTCTCTCTCTCTTCCTTTCTTTCTTTCTTTCTTTCTTTCTTTCTTTCTTTCTTTCTTTCTTTCTTTCTTTCTTCCTCTCACTCATTCACTCACCTAAAATGTATTGCTGAGGATAAAGATCTTTCCTCTGCAACTTCCTTACAGGATAGGATAAAACAAGGAATGAACACATGAGAAAGGTCACTTCAAGCAAGGTACGTTCCATAAAACCAATGTCACAAGTAAGTTGAATGATGGCTGGAGGTTGGATGACAGGTAAGATTTGTGGTTCATAAGCTGAGCTGAAAATAGTGAGAAACAAAGCCAGGTGTGAGAGAATTTGAGAGAGGAGGAAGAGTCTCAAAAAATGAAAACCAGCTAAGAATAAAGACCATAGAGATGAACGAAACTGGCATAATGAACAGGAAGCCCCAAAGATGGCAGGTGGGAGAGTTGTTACTGGATAAATCTGCCTAACTCTACAAAGTAGTCTCACAGAAAGTAGGGTTTGTGACTCACTTGAGTTCATATCTCTTGTACATAGTTCCATACCTAGTGCATAGTCCACAATATGGGTTCAGTGAAAGAGATCAGGGAACCAACTCTCAGAGCCATGAATGACAGATACACTGGAGATGTTCATATCATTTTGTATAATATTTTAATATCACACTCTTATTCATTCTACACAGAGATAACTCACTAGAGCCCCTTCCATACTAAAGTAGGCTTTTAGATCTGTGTTTACATCAGAGATAATAAATTGTGTGGAGAAGGTATCCATGTGGTTTCACTGATCCTTGAGTGGCCAACAGTGAAATGTGTGTAGGGGTCAAGAAGTAGGAGCTCAGAGCATAAGCAGAAAGGATCTCAAAAGGAAGCTCATGCTTGCCTTAGTGTTTATGTAAGATAAGTGTCTGTCAACTCAGCCAACAGTGGATAACCAAGAATGAGCACTAATATTCATAATCGGGTTATCACTGTCAACGTCACCATCATCAACTCTACCCATAAAGTAATACAAATGAACTCTCACAGAGAACTTTATTATCATGATGGATGAGGAGAAAGAGGAAAAAGGGACAGCCTGTTAGGAATACTTTCATTTCCATGCTGAAACACATTTCAGTGCTTCCAAATTTGGCCTATCTGCTTTGCCTGTGGTAAATAAGAGCCAAATTTTGAATAATGGATGAACGATGCCTGGTTTCATTTCCTCTAAATAACTTTTGATGATGAAGAAGACCTCATCAGGTTGGCTCTGACAGGCCTCAAGACCACCTCACCAGGTTGGCTCTGGCAGGCTTCGAGTCCATTATACATCCACACAGCCAGAGTGACTACATTGGATATGTGTGGGAAACACAAGCTTGCTGGGTTTATGCACACCAGTAAAAATTCCAAGGGGGTCTGATGCCAGGAAAATGCCTTATTTTGTCAGAAAGTACATCTCCCACACAGCAGCAGGTCTGGCATAGCTTGAGCCACATGTTAAAAACAAAGCAAAGTGACATGTGATACGGGCCTCACTGCCTGATGACAGAATTCACGAGCTGTCTTCGCTCTGAGCTTTTCTGGAACAGACTGAGTCCACATAGCCCAAGCCTGCTCGACGTTTGTGTCTTATTATGAACCATTTTTGCTTTCTACAAAGCCCTTACCTCTTAGGTGGCTGAGACTCGTTTCTCATTAGGATTTCAATATTTATCCCATTTACAAATAAAAGTCTAAAATTCTAAAGAACTTGGTACCTTCCCGTCTACTATACTACTAAGCTAATACTCATCTATAGGTTTTTTTTTTTAATTTCTGAAATCAGGCAGATGCCATCATAAGCGTATTTCATCAACTGATGAGTAAGATACTGGGCCCATCTCCTCACTGTCACTGTGTGGTAACTGGGATTCTGTATCTCTAGTGGAGACCCTTGGTACTCACAGTAGACTGATTTTATGAAAGTCAGTCATTAAAAGATAGTATCTTTCTTCCAATTCTGTCTCATCAACTTCTGACACTTGTTTTGAGCACACACCAAGTGAAAAGAGTTGTTACGTATCACAGAACAAGAAACCAACAGGACACTGGGTACTCTTTCATCCTTTTCCTGGGTTTTTCCTATCTACTTGTCTTTCTCCCTGGCATCCAACCCAACTAAAGCAAGGTATCTTTCTTGCTGAGTTGGTGTTCTGGAGCTATCTTAACCAAAGCCGCACAAAGCAGGCAGCTTCACTCCCTTGGAGTTGCAGAATTCCTAACTCCTCATGTTTGCTGGTCATTTTCTCTCAGAAGGCTGTAAGAGGGGATGCTGCTTTTCTCATCCCAGCATCACGACTCTCAGGTCTCTCCCTCTGACATCACACCATTTACCATCCTGTGTCTTATGTAGCCACATGCCTTTGTTACAGATGTGCCTAGATCCAAACACTCCTTTCTTATTATAACAACCATCAAACACTCCTTTTTTATAACAACCATCATTGGATTAAGTCACATCCCAATCCAGTATGATGACATCTTTTAATCTAACAATATGACAAAGACTATTTGAAAAGACAATCACATTCTGAAATTTAGGTAAGTATGAATCTGAGGGTGGTGGGATACTGTGTGGTCAACCGAAATATGAACACATCTTTCCAATGGCACCATTTCGAAGAATTCTGAAAAACATCTTCAAGTGAAATACCCAAGAAAGAACACTGACGACAAGTATATAACTCAATGAAGTAAACTAACAGGAGAGCTATCAGACAGGAGTCCTAGCCATTGAGGACTGAGCTATTCTTAACTGTTATGCCAGTTACGGAAAGATTTTGCCAGGCAAACATATCTACACGGTGACATCAAAAATAGTTTTCCTGAACTAATCTCTTCTCTGGATCCAGCCTTCTAAATAGAAATCGTCTACCCAATGTTCACCTTTCAGTTTGGGTTAGATATGAGTAACATCTGTGCCATGTTACAGACTCTAGACACACAATGGCATTATCTTCATGAGAAAAAAAATGAAGCCTTCAAATACAAAGCAGCTTTTTTCCAAATTATACAGGAAGCTAAAGTGTGGATGCAGACAGGCTTAGATCTTGGATCTGAAACTGATGTCTTGTTTTGAGAGCATGCACACGCACACATGTACACACACATCACAAGTGATTTCATCTACCCAGTTTCTCACTGACCTTGTATATAATAAATGAACACACCAGAAATGATGAGTAAGCATTCTCAAGGTGATAGGGACAGATGAACAAGCTGGAGATAAAGCCACCAACTCTTGGGCTTTTTGGTCAACCTGGTAACACCTAACCTCTCTAATGTCTACCTTCACATTTAAACCGTGTTCCAGAGCCAGCTGGTCCAAACCGAGGAGCTGAAAGCCAACTGCATAGACTCCCGTCTAGATCTCCCACTACCACATGCGAGCCAGTCATTTGGGAGCTCAGTTAGCCTCCATGTTCTACAGAAACAAAGTACAGTTAGTAAACTCCTCAGTCACATCGACACACAGTGAGTGTCTAAGCTCTTACGGAATTGTTGAGAAAATTAAATACACCCAGAACAGAAACTCTCAGTAAGTTAGCTTGTAGCGATTTTGAGGTGATTAATCATCATGACCATCAAAATATAAAGACAACAAATGAGTGACCAGTGGTTTTCGTCACCATCCACGTGTGGAAGCCTTATTAGCACAAATCCACAGTCAGTTCCACAACAGTATAGCAATTTCCTGGCCCTTCATAGTCATTAAATTTGAACTTACTTCATAATCTTCTTTACATTCATCTAATCCTCACGTCTTCCTCTAAACACAAATGTACAAAGCTCTACTTTCTGGTTTTAATTTCCCTGAGTGTGTGAGTTCACGTTTAACTGCCTTCCTCCAGTGATGGTGGGTCATTTAGTGTCCTTAAAAGCCAGTGATGTTAGGAGCCTAACCCTGACAAATCCTTGTTCTCATCTCTCGTGACTTAGCGCTGAGAGCCTCAGGAAGGCAAACCCTGGGAAAATTATACAAACAGCCCCAAATATTTGAAATCAGCATTGTGCTCACATGCTTACGCCTCTCTGAAAGCTTAGAGCATTTCTCTTTCGGTTTTATTCTTTCATTAGCCCAAGGCTTGCTAATTAATTGGAATTTTCCAGAGCTTTTGTTGCTGTGACAAAGGCAAACAGTGCAGAAGCTCATTTCTTCATGTTGAAGAGGGCCCATCCACCCTCCAAGAGTGCAGTAGACAGGGGATAAGAGGGAGGATTAAGTCGACTTTGAAAGGGTCAGACTTTGTGAGTTCCTGGCCCCCTCTCCCCACCACAGCTGTCTTCATCTTCTCCAATACTGATTAATGAGAAGTGACGTCTCAGCCATGGTGTTTATTCCTCCAAGAGAGAGGCTGATTCTCCAGCATTATGCATGATCTAAAATTAGACAGCGAAGAGCACCCTATGAGTGAGGAGCAAATAATAGCGGGAAGCCAAAGACATTGTACAAAGCGAAAGGCTTATTTGAAAATGAAAAAAAAATTTTTATGGATCAGAAAAGGGAGTAAAACCCAGATGAACACTTCCAAGCAAAGCAAAGCCCAGGCTTAAAAGAAACAAAACGATGCTTAATCTTGACAAAAATAGCACTGTTTAAACCAAAGATAGCGGAGCAGCTGGAAACTACAGGGAGTGACGGGAGTGAAGAGACTCAGTCCAAATTCTGTCCTTGGTTTCCTTTTCAATCCATCACCATAGCTCGATGTGCTGGGTTACTGGAACTTAGAGAAGCTGCCGTGGCTTGTTTCACTCAAACTGTAAGAACGTGTCCCTCACCATTGTCTTTACAGATACAGAACGGAGGCTGGAGGGGCTCATGAACATGGCATGTTGGCTCCTGCCAACATTAGCTCTTCCAAGTTCTTTCTGACAAAGACGCCTTCTAGAATGCCCAAAGGGGAGAAAATGCCATCTGTCCTTGTAAAAATCACATTATTTCCCACAGGGAGAAACTGTTTCTTACTTATTTGCTTACAGGTAAATGTTATCAAAACTGGCTTCCATATCCAGCTCTATACCTCTGGCACGGAGCTAGTAGGGTTTATCACAGAGGAACCACAAAGGCCTCTAAAGTATCCCTAGCTCCAGTTGGTCACCTAAGGGATCACCTGGGCTTGAAGAAGCAAACTGTGAGCCACCTGCACAGACATTTGAAGAGAACCACAAACAGACAGATAGAAAGGAAAGTAAGGGAGAGGGCCTGGAACTAGGCTCTGGGGATATCAGTAAGTACAGAGTCTTCAATGCAACTGAGACTGCTAGCAGATCCAGGCTTGGAGACTAGGGGCAGGGTTGGCATTCAGAATCACCAGTGTTTGGAGCCAAGAGGAGAAAATCCACACCAGACCCAGAGGGAGTACACAAAGGTGGGAGTTTATGCTGAGCGAGAGCTACAGGAGTGGACAAGAAGCATCTAAAGGCACACACTCTGCAGGGAGACCATGTGGCTTCAACCCTTGGAGCCAACTGTTTACTGGACCTGGATCTCCCCACAAGGACAGAACTGTGTAAATCTCAAAACTCCCCTCTGGAATATGAGGGAAACAGCACCTGTTCTAAAGGAAAGTACTTGACACTATACTATAGTTTAAATCTTAAATCTTCATCCAAAGGCCAATTTGTCAAAGTCATGGTTCCCAGCCTGTTGCACTGCTGAGAGACAGAGGTGCCTTTAAGAGATAGGGTTGAGTGGAAGTAAATTAGGTCAATAGGGGCATGCCCCTGAAAGGCTTATGGAACTCTAATCATTTCCTCTGTCTCTCATTCACTCTGGGCAAGAGGTAAAGTCTGCCTCTGCCTCCCGCTCCTATCATAAGCTCTACCTGACCACAGACCCACAAGTAATGGAGGCAGATGGCATGAACTGAAATGTCCAAGAGCAAGAATCATAAACTTCTCTCTCTCTCTCTCTCTCTCTCTCTCTCTCTCTCTC
>NW_021604599.1:3967789-4083600 GCF_004785775.1 Grammomys surdaster | reverse complement strand
CTCCCTCTCTCTCTCTCCCCTGTCCTCCCTCCCTCCCTCCCTCCCTTGCTTTTTGTTATCACCTCAGGTGTTTTGTTACTGTAACAGAGAGCTGATATATACAATGTCTGCACTACCGCGAAGCATTAAAAACTGCTTGAAATGACTTTTGTGTTTGGTAAGAAACAATAAAGTTACAAGAAATATGGAGAGTGAAGAGTGACCACAGCGTCTCAGATTTTCCTAGAAGTTCTATGACACACTAAAGAATAGAAAATAAAGTCTTCAATAAAGGAGACCCTGGAGGCATCCCTAAAAGGCTAAGAGAGATTTCCTGATGAGCAAAACAAAGGTCTTAGGATGAGCTTTCCCATAAATGACATGTTTGGTCACCGAAGAGGTTTAAATGAGCCTGAAGAGCAGACCATGAAACTACTAGGTTCCTATGACCATGGTGGAGAATAGGGTCTGGGCTGGGATGTGACTACATCCTCCAGCCTGACTACTAGATGGCACAAGGTGACAGCGATCCCTTCTCCTTCTACGACTTCAGCTTTGTAGATTCCCAAAGGACCACTAATGTCCTTCCCAGTACTCACCACTTACTGGTTTTTTTTCTTTCTTACTTTATCATTTGACCTAAGGATTGTGACTACAAATTAAAGCAGTAATTTGATAACAATATTAGGAGACAATGTCCTCAATCTCATGTGCTCTCAGAATAGAATAGAGGACTCCATCTCCTGCAGTTTCACTAAGGAGACACAACTGTATAGTCAGTTATACCTTTCCTCCACTTCTCTCTCCTCTTCAATTTGCCCTGAAATAAAAGACAATAGCAAGAAGAAACTAAACAACCAAATCAAGTTTTCAAAAATCAAAGACAAATCATTCTCATTGAGGCAGACAAAAGACAGAAACACAAAAAAACATTCCCCCATAAAACTGATCCAAGAAGAGAAACCAAAAGTGCAGTCACAGGTCCAGAAGATGCTCAGAGAGTAAAGCTCACCACCATGAGTCTGGCTTCCCAACACCCACGTGAAAGCTGGGCCCAGTGTTATCTGTCTCTAGTGGCTATAACTGGGAAGCAAATCCCAGGGACTGGCTTCTAGTCCAAATGTTGAGTTCTAGATTCACTGAGAGGAAGCCTTGTCTCAAAAAGCAAGTTGGAGAGCTCTGGAAGAAGAGACACACTGTCATTCTCTAGCCTACACACACACACATACAGGTGAGCCCAGATACCTACCACCTACCTACACAGTATGCACAAGTGCATGTACCATGAGCATGTACACACTTGCACACACCTGTGTGCACGCACATATACACACACACACACACCATATGACATCAGCTAATACAACTTAGGATCAGTTGGATCAGAAAAGATAGAGAGCTCACCCAATGAACTTCCTGTGGCATTGAGCAAACCAACTCCCACAGAGATCAAGGGAACTGTTCAAGAGCAAATGGTTACTGGCAATGCTGAAGTAAGAGCTGGTGTGTGGACTCAACCCAGTGCAGATTCTACAGAACTGTCACAGTCCAGATTGTATTGAGTCCTGATAAGAGCTTCTGCTGTTTGGTAGGTAATAAATAAAGACTAATATCACTACACCCTTTAGAAATGTCTGGATTTCCCACTTTCCCTGAAGACTAAGTAGTCAAACAGAAAACAGAAATAAATGCACAGACTGCTACTATGTGCCAAACACTGCAAAATGACCACATATGTTCTCACATCTAGATGAGTCTAGTTGGGTATAGATCTTCAGTGCCTGGCAGAGTACTCTCGCAGTTAAAGTGCCCAAATATGCCTGCTCAATGAACTTGAGATGCTCCCAGTAAGTGAAGTAAGGACCAGAGAGATAATATAACTTATCCAAGGAGGCTGTGCCACTGGGAAAAGTGTCAGCCTCAGGGTTTGAACCTGGGACTGAGATATCATCACTGATCATTGTCTCACACCGCCTGAGGTTCTCCTTCATATTTCTCCAGCACCAATAAAACTATTTGCTTGCTTGCTTGCTTTCCAGGCAAAAGGCTAGCTCTTCTGCATTTTCCTCTCTAATCTCACCTGTGTCTATTCCATCTTCTCGTGTTTCCTTGAATGTTTCCCCCATTAAGGCATTTTCTTTAGGATGCTTTTTTTGGTCTAACCAAGTATCATCAGAATGTCAGTTCAGGTGAGGATACACTAAAGCACCGCAGCCAAGAACTGCATACGAAGAAGCACGCTGGCTCTTAGTAGAGACAGCATAACTGGTATGGTTAAATGTAGTCTTTCTTTACATGACTTAACAGCAAAGGTTTTCATTAAAATCCTCCACAAGAAACTCTTACTGATTGTGTTCTCTCTCCCCTCCCTCAAAAAAATAGACACAAGTTGCTAATACTTCATACTAACTTTCTATTGTAATTGACTGTCTAAAGCATATCCAAAAATAAGACACTTCTGAATAATACATATAGGGTGAGTTATGTCTTTCAGATATTTTTGACTTGAGGCTGTTAACTGGACTCTATTTGTTCCATCCAAGAAAGCCCAAATAGATGAATAATGATCCAAAACAGACTACACTTGAGCGGTTCTGTATATTACACGCAAAGAAATGATCCCACAACAAAGTCACTAAATGAATAGTCACTATGCCTGAATAGAGGAATAAAATTGAATTGTGATAAAAGCAAGTTGTTTAAAGGATCTTTAGTTCATGTCTACCAAATTATTCTGAACATTATGTGCTGAACAAAGGCTCTGATACTCATATTATTAAGTAATAGAAACATTTTGAGAAATAAGCCAACATTTTCCTGTAGAAAAGATTTATGTATCGTTTTCTGGTTTTATGAGTGTTGTAATTGTCCTCCAAACATTTGAACAATGCCAAATTCTTTTTCAAGTTGAATGTTCTGTAGTGTTATGTTCTCTTTAATGCCAGAAGCCACACTGGGATGGCTGTAATAAATTAAATGATGAACAGTATGAAAATGGGCAGAAGCCTAGATACCTGGCTAAGCCTAAACACTGAAACATCACATTAGCCAATTGGAACTCTTTGTTAGACAGCCAGAACATTCAGCTGCAAATCATGCTTCCATTGTGGATAATGCATGTGATGAGCTACTCAAGTTTCACAAAGCACACACCACTTCACATTCTTTTTTCTCTTGATGGAGGCAAAGACCATCGCCACCATCTTCAACAGGGAAATTGAGACAGCTGACTCCCCTGTCCCTTCATTTCAGGACTCTCCAATGTCCGCTCACTGACAGATGCATTTTTCTGCTTATATCCAACACCATCAACTGGGGGTTCTTTTAATTTTACTGCCTTGAGGACATAAGGAAAATATTATGAATGATATTAAAATTTGTATTTTGTGTTTATTGAACTTAAAAAAAAAAAAAAGAAGCTACCATCACTACTAGTCCCAGATTCTAGAAGTTACTAAATAGATCTGAAAACCTTGTGTTTCCTGAGGTTTCAGGTAATGTCATGGGGTGCGCTGTCAGGAATGAGGTCTCAAGGTCTCATGTTAGCTTTAGTGAGGTACAAAGAATGTCAGAGACTGAGGTTAAGATCAGGGTGGTGACGGCACAGCTGCCACCTGTATCCTGTACTGTGAGACCACTGACATCTGCATGCTACACATGCTGTGCACTAGTACTGATTCCCTGTTTAGTCTTTGTGTTGTGCTTACAGTAGAGACCATTCTTCTTCTTAGGAGCCACTAAACTACAGTCCAGTAAAGGAGTACGGTGCCTGCAACTGACTCCTGACGGCCCAGAAAAGAAAGGATGATGGGGAAAGTGTGGTAGAGTATTTGGATGATCTGGGTAAAGAAGGAAAAAGGACTTGAGGACTAGTCATGTGACTTTTCTACCAAGTCTAAAATTATATAGAAGCCAAGATAAAATAAATGTTATATAACTTGCAGTCAGAAAATAGTCACTAAATTAACTACAATGATATCATATGTGACAAGAGAGCAAGCGACATGTGCCAGAGAAGGGTGGGGGATAAAAATGAAACAGAAATTCTTATGGGCCTAACAAGGCCATGGCACACATAAACTCAGAACAGTCTTGGCTGCCTACATAGGGCATGCACAAGACTCTTAGTCAAAGACGAGAGGCTCCTCTTCCTACCAATTCCTGCTCAGGGGAGCTGTTGGCAGTTGAAAGTTGCTGAGGGAGAGGAAGGCTTTGTTTCCAGTGACTAAGGAACCAGTAGCTCCTTTTCAGTTCTAGCCACTGTCAGTTTGTTGCTCATATTCCAATAGACAGCTCCAGACCAATGGCCATATAAGAAGCCCTGGCTAAACCCAGTGGATGACCAATCAACAAAACTCAAAAACAAAATCAAAAGTCACAAAACAGATGGGGGCCTTCGTAACAGGAGGAGACGGAGAGGGAGAAGAGAAGAGGAAGTGTGGGGATGAGTGTGACCAGAATATGTCATCTATATGTATGAAATTGTGAATGAATAAATTTAAATAAAAAATAAGACAGACAGACGGACGGACGGAAAAATATAAAGAGGGTTTCTGAAGCTTCAGTACTCAAAATCTATCTCTTGCTCTGTGTGACTCATGTAGGTAGTGGTTAGGCTAGGGCACTGGGAACATGACAGTAGTGTCAGCCCACAGGACTCCTGCCTCTGAGAAGGGTCCAGTGCTTTGAGACAAGACAAGGTCCATTTGAGTAAAAGCTGATTCAGAAAAATTTTCTAACAAACAAAATTTTCTAGTGAGTTCTGAAAGACAATCAAAGTGAATTTACAGACAACTCACTCTACTGGACGTAGATCTAGGGGAGTCTGGTATCTATAGAAGACCAGTTCAGTCTTAGGCTGTTGATCTGGTCAACACTTATGATCAATCTTCTAAAACCACACGAGGCTACAACAAAGGACTAGGGGGTCCCCTGGGAAGGATACAATTCAGTATTCCCTGTATGCACCTACAATGCGGCCATACTTCAGTCTTGGTCTCTTAATACACACAGACTATCCTTCCAGTCCATTCCTTGGCTTCACCTCCCACTGCTATTGAGTGACGCTTACTCTTGACTAAAATGTACGACCAGAGGCCCCTCCCCATACTGAAGGCTTCAGAAGGCTTCCTCTAGCCTACCTGACCTTTCCTGTGTGTTCACACTATGTTTTTTGTTAATAATCACCGAAGTCCATATGAGCAAGAACAGCAAAAAGATGTCCTTCCTAGATACAAATTAGAGTTCATTCCTGATTTTAGAGTAACTGAGAGGGACAACACAACAGAGAAAGATAATGAATTGATAAAGTATCAGTTACTGAGTTTAGTCACCACACACCAACTATGCTTGTGCACCTTAGCACAGGCAGGTCACACAAGGCCTCATATGAAAGTGACCAAGCATCTGTGGAAAAGTGAGATTTGTCATCACCTAAGATTGTAGTAAAAGCAATCTCACTGATATCACCTCAAAGGTTATGTTTCAAATACTGTACAACTGTTCTGGAAATACTACTGTTATCATTGAAAGGCTGTGTGCTACAATTCAGTTCTTTTGGGTGGACAGGACATTATGTACTTGTGTATACAAATACATACATACATAATACTGAGCATGACAGAAAGATAAAATCATTTTTATTAATAAAACTGTGTGCAATCGCTTAAATTGAGTCCTTACACATGACATGTATTAAGCTCCAACCTAGTACTGACAACTCCAGAGATGGTACTTAGAGGTTAAATTAAAATTTAACCTATTACACTGTCTCCAACTTCAATGGTAAATTCTGCCTTTGAACTTCCATTTTTAGTGTTTAAAAAAAAAAAGAAAGAAAGACAGATGGAAGAAACTTCATTCACTTAATTTGAAAATCAGATGCAGACTTCAAAAATTGAAAAGAAAATGAAAGGATCATGCTGTTTGTTTGTTTTTTTTTAATTAGCTATCTAAAGGAAGAACTATTTACATCACTCAGCCCAGCCCTTGATGGACTCATAACTTATCACATGATCTAAAATTTTTGACAAAGGCAGTCATATAAAAGGAATATGATCAGGATGGTGAAAACGCTTTTTTCTTCTTACAATAATTAAGCTTAAAGTTGCTCTGAGGTGGTTAGACATAGCAGGTTTTCGATGAATATAATTTAACACTGCCATACCACACAGAGAACAAAAGCTCAAATGTCAACTGGCTAAGCAATTAAATGACCAGAGAGAACAGTTTTCCATGGGTGAATATTTTCACTTTGGACACATTTAGCTACCTCTAAGCTCCTGCATTAATTCCAACTATCTCTTTTCAAAAATGTGCCCTGGTGACATGAACCACCGGAGTTTAGAGGTACCCACGGGGATCCTCTTCTTGAGACTCTCTTGCCGATCCAGAACAGGAGACACTGCTTTTGCGATGCCCCTGTTCACAAGTCCATAGTCCAGTCACAGTGTCCCTGAACCTGTTCTATATAGTGTGTTACTCACATGTCCAGAGTCCAGTCATGGTGTCCCTGAATCTGTTCTATGTAATGTATTACTCACATGTCCACAGTCCAGTCATGGTGTCCCTGAACGTGTTCTATGTAATGTGTTACCCACATGTCCACAGTCCAATCACAATGTCCCTGAATCTGTTCTATGTAATGTGTTACCCACATGTCCACAGTCCAATCACGATGTCCCTGAATCTGTTCTATGTAATGTGTTACTCACATGTCCAGAGTCCAGTCATGGTGTCCCTGAACCTGTTCTATATAGTGTGTTACTCACATGTCCACAGTCCAGTCACGGTGTCCCTGAACCTGTTCTATGTAGTGTGTTACTCACATGTCCAGAGTCCAGTCACGGTGTCCCTGAATCTGTTCTATGTAGTGTGCTACTCACATGTCCAGAGTCCAGTCACGGTGTCCCTGAACCTGTTCTATGTAGTGTGTTACTCACATGTCCAGAGTCCAGTCATGGTGTCCCTGAACCTGTTCTATGTAGTGTGTTACTCACATGTCCACCGTCCAGTCACGGTGTCCCTGAACCTATTGTATGTAATGTGGTTTCACTCTTTTATCTTCAAAGGCTCTCTCTCACATCATCCTCTCCTATCTGTCCTGGTGGACATAGCCTTCAGCACCACTACATGCTATAGATGTTGGTGGCCATAGCAAGTGCATTGAGGAATAGACTCTTAAAGTCATCCAAAGAGAAGCCAACAACTAAATGTGGTGAGCTGTTCAAATCTTTGTATTTTGTCAGCATTTGAAGTAAAAATGACCTGAATAATCTCTGTCACAGTTTCTCATTTTAAATTCAAAACAAGTAACAAATATGCAGAGGATTTGTGTACAATCCCTCTTTTTATAACAAATACCTTTTAATGGTATATCCAAATTAAAACTTAACTCTGCTACCAAAGGCTAGGCTCTGAGGAGAGGGGTGGAGGGATGCCCCTAAAAATAAACCACATTCATGCTAAGAATAATTACCCATGAACACATATTTTCTTACAGGCTGAGGAAGTCTCTTGTTTGCATTTGTTTCTCTTACTGAAATTTCTTTTCCAGAGCAGAGACTTAGCTCTTGTCCTCAGTACAGTGAGCCCTTTGACTCTTCTGTTTCTTAGGGTAGGTTGAGCACAGCCAACCAAGGCATTAGGTCCCAAAGTGAGTGACTGACACCCTGGAAGCTACTTCTCCTCGTGGTATAGTATATAACACTGAAACCAGTAAGTGACTCTGAACATTAGCGATTACCAAGGATCACAATGTATAGTGTACTCACAATGAAAAAGTATCCGGTGCACCCTAAGATAGCAACTATCAGCAGAACTATCTGGACCTGGATACAGCAGTAAACATGATACACGAATTCTGGGCTGAATCGTAACAGTATGGGTGAATGATTCACCCAGGTATTAAAGTGGACTCAGCACCAGCAGCAAACCATGAGACACACAGGTTTGTGTGTACTTCTACTGGAAGAAGGAAGGGAAGACTTACCAAACAATGAACCAGAAGAAAAGCACTGAGAGACAAGTTTCAAGACAAAACATAGCCCTCACCATGACCAGAATGATGGGAAGATGGGAACTTTTTCAAAGCAATGGCTGTCATCCTCCCGGGCTGCATAAATGTCCCCAAAGACTAGGCAATAAATACAGTTCAAATACCATCTAAGTCACTTGGAAATACCATGGGATCATGTGGGAAAGCAGGCCATATATTTAGTTGCTCTTTCATTTCTGTAGGAAAGGCTGTAAGTCTCAAGTTTGACATAAAATTCTTCCATTTCTAAGTTATAGTTCTGTATTGTTTAAGCCTTTCTGGATCTAAGGAAACAGCTGAGGGTCACATGCCCTACACAGACTATTCCCCCGGAAGCCTCACAACTCAATCTTTACATCCATCAATAACTCATTGGGTATTTTAATCTTGTCTTCAAGTTCAGAAGTGGGGTGGGAAGATGTCATACCAACACCACTGAAAGAATTAGCAAGACAGAAATTCACGTGGGGACAACAAGCCTATCTTTCAGGCGTGCAAATACAGTAAAGGCTTGAGTTAAAGACTGAATCCTTACTGCTCTCAATATTCTCAAAGTTCAGCTAGTAAATAGTTTCCTATTTTATCACGCTATCCTCACCCGCTAATTTGCCTCCGGTTCTTTCTATTTATTAATCACGGCATATACGTCTCCTTTTCTTTTTGTAAAGAGCTTTTTAAACGCTTCTGAAAAAGAGGCAGGGAATAGTAAATTTGAACAAATAAGTCTTTCACACGTTCCTGATATTCTAATTACAGGCAACTGTGTTACTATATTTGGGAACTATACATTGTAACACAAGAAGTGATCCCCCAGGGGTGAGCTGCCGAGATCAACAGTATCGACAAGCCCTCCATCTGAATCACTCTTCAATAGGATACTGGAGGGATCCTCTTACAAATGAGTTGTGTTCTGGGCCTTTAGCATAAAACATTAATGTTAATGTGAATTCTCTCCCTCCCCTCCCTCCCTTCCTCTCTCCCTCTTTCCCTCCCTCCCTTTCTCCCTTTCCCCCTCCCTTCTTTCTCTCACACATACCGAAATAACCTGAACATTCCTCTAAACAAAATATTAAGAAGCACTTAGATTTCCAAGCTATTATCACAAATTTTAACTCTCACCCTTCAGTATACTTAGACCTCTCTAAGAAACTCTGCATGTGTCAGCCAGAATTCTTATAATAGGAACAATATTTAGGAGAGAGTAATTAAATAATAGCATGCTCCCACAGAATAATGGTCACTATGATTAAGGAAAGAATTGATCAGTAACATGTGTATGTCTTTGTGCTAAAATAAGTGCATTTAAATCCTAGTTAGCAGCAAAGTCAACAGGCCTTGAGTATTATTCACTTGGAAAAACAATCTAACCAATAACCTCAGCTCAAAAATATTATTTAGACATGCCAAGGGAAACACAGACATTTTCAATTCAGTGATTTAAAAAAGAAATAAGTTCCAGAAATTCCAGTGACAAAACGTCATACAAAAGGTATGTTAATTCTTTCAACTTAGAATATTTAAATCATAAGACACAGCATACAAATACTACCAACTGCTCTAAATCGGTACGTTTGTGAAGATCACAAGAGCAAAAGGAAATCTAAATCATGCAAGACTGACTGCTGCCTGTACATGATATATGTATATATAATCAATTACCTAACTGGCACTTTTATAAATCTACTGCTAGCTTTCTTTTTATTGCATATGCTCAATAAGCAGATGCTAAATCTATAAACTGTGAATTAACCTTCCTGTTTAATTAATTGTTCCTTTGAAAATATCGACTTTTAAATCCCATGCTGCAGTTAATTCATCCCGGAGGTGAGTGCCAATCGTTCATCCAGGTTCCAGGGCTATGATCCAAAGGAGGTGCTGTGCAGTGATTCCAATTTTAATAATTAATGATTCACCTGCATTTTATTTATATATTGGAAACTGACTGGGCTTAATTTTAGATCGCTCCACCATGAGCCACCAAGACTGAAGCAGACCTCTACAACTGCCTGTCTTCATGTAAATATACCTGGAGCCATGAGGATTGGTGTCATGATGCAGAAACAGGTCAAAGGGACAAAGGACAGCCTGAGAGACTGATGAATTCACAGCAGCCAGTCCTCTGCAAGAACATGGTCTTCTGAGCTCAGCACTCTCCTTTTAAAAAAGTAAACAGTTTAAGTAGGAGGTAGGTGTCTTCAGAAACAGCCTCAAGGCTTTTTTATATGAAAATTTTCCCTTACTAACTGGACCTGTGATTCTATCCACTGGAACATCATCCTCTTACTTCCAAAGGGCCTTGTTAAAAGCAAATGTACTGTGGTTTGGAGCTTAACTACCACATCAGGGTTTATGTTAAAGGCTTTGTTCCCAGCTCACTGCTATTGGCAATTGGCAGAAACCTTAGCTGGTGCTGCTGTGAGAAACCCTCAGAGCATGAGAAGGTGACCCATGAAGGCAACGGTGGAGTAGTGGTCAGAGAATGGGAAGGTGGCCCATGAAGGCGACGGTGGAGTAGTGGTCATTCCTTTTTGCACCCTGCCTATGAAGTGAAAGAGTTTTCTCTACATCCTGATGTGTTCCTCGACACAGATTCCAAAACACCATGGCCTCCACAGCCATGAACTGAACTGATTTTTAACCCCTTTGTAAACCAACCATCTCCAAGTTGTTCTATATTATCACTGTTGTTTGTTTTTAGATGAGACAGTGTCGTACTACGTAGCTTGGACTGGCCTGAAACATATACGCCTCCTGCCTATGCCTGCCTGGCTCAGATTTTTATTTTTAAAGAATATTAACTTAAGAAAGTATCAAAATCCATTTACAGGGTTAGGTTATTGTTCAGTGAGAGAGCACTTGCCTAGCAAGCTAAGGGCCCTGGGTTAGATCCCCAACCTCACCACACAAAAACCTATTTGTGTTATTTTTACAAACTGAAATACATGAAAGCTATTTTCTCAGAGAGCAAAGGAGGAAAACTGGGAGCAGGAAGGTACAGGGCCCTGAGTGAATGAAAGCTGAATATAATGTCTTCTCCACGGTTCTGGAACCTTCCCTTCTAAAGCTCCATGGCCTAGCCACCCAGAGATGATAAAAATCTGGATCATCAGCTCCTGAGGACAAATGTTTGTAAGTTTTGCATGTCCTCTGAGAAGCATACATAAATCCACACAAATTTCTTAACTACGGTGGTTTATAATTCCTAGGAACTGGGAATCTCCATTTGATGCTCTCTGGAGTTTCTGGAATTATCTATCCATCCAGGACTAATCTGCTTCTTAAGATCATAGCTACTCAAGCACCCACTGTACTCACAAGGAATGAGTTTTCAATGACCAAGTCCTTTCCTTTCGTAAGCATCACCAAACAGGGAACCAAAGAAGTACAGCAAATATCGATGGACCGCTTCTTCACGACTCATGTTCTGGGTTATACATATCATTTCTTGTCACCCTAAAGAAGGGATTGTTATCTTCACTTAATGGATGAAAAACTGGGGCTCGGAGATGCTGGTCAGGGTCCCACAGACAGCAGCTATTAGAGCAGATCTTTCATGAAGCCCAGGCTTCACTCTTTTGGGAGATAAAGTGCAAGCCTGAGTAGTGGCCGGCAAACTGGGCCACAGCTCTGAACACAGACCTCTGACGGTGCCAAATGATACAAGGAAATCCTTTCTGCTGGGGGAACTAAACTATGCAGTAGAAGTCAAGCTGCAGGCTTTCCTCGTTCCTGGATTATATCAGAAAGTAACCAGGACAAAGATCCTGGTTGCATGACCAGGGAAACTGTCAGGAAGACAAAAACTCATTTCAGCCTTTCTCCTAAACATAACACACATTCAATGCGAGTATTTTGAGAACCATTTGTGAAACCTTGAGAAAGAAATAGCAATGACTTTCAATCCCATTGTCTGGAGAGAATTACAACATCCTGGGTTAGTTTCCTTGTAGTCTGTTCTCTGAACACATTTATATGATTGAAGCAAGTTTACATAAAATTCTACTCATTTAATCATGCATTTATGTTACTTTATCACCTTAAAATATTTGTAAACTTAATTTTAATACCTTACTATACAAAAATTAACAGTTTGCTTAATTATCCCTTTACTGTTAAAAATTTAATATAGAGGTTTTTTCCCACCCCTTAAAAAAGCCACTGCGGATAACACTTTTTTTGCCTGTTTTGAATTAATTTCTAGAAGCATGATTAGTGAATTATAGATGGGAGTGATGTCAGTAGATTTCACCCCAGACAGTACGGATATCTTCAAATTTCCCATTACCATTATCAATGAATAGTAACCTCACCTCAAGGAGTACTACTTTTCCAAAGTTAATAGCATCTGTCAACATGATAACCCAAACAACAAAATCACTACTGTTTGACTTGAACTGTTATCTTTTCCTCTAACATGACAACGTAACAACACAGGAGGCCCAGAGGAGATCAGGTCATGCATTTTACACCTTGATCTTGCCGTTAACTGAGTGGAATTCCTGAGACGGGTTACGTAACATAGACCAGAACTTGGCTTGACATGGTCACAAGAACACTTCCAGAGAGCCTGATACAACACACACACACACACACACACACAGAGAGAGAGAGAGAGAGAGAGAGAGAGAGAGAGAGAGAGAGAGAGATTGAGATCCTCATATTCCAGCCCCAGAATGTCATTTTCTGAAGATGCAAAGGAAAACCGTGAAACCACACTAAGATTGAACAAATTTAGAAAGCCAGCATCCAGGACACAAGATAAGGAATTCTCTGTGAGGTGTTTGTTTTTCCTGTCTGAAACAGATGAAGAAAGCCATATAAAAAGACAGCACATTCCCAAAGCCGACTGGTCCCGGTGATGCAAGCCACTCTTCAGAATCCACCACTCCCAGCACAGCTTTTGTCCTGGAAGCCTCGAATCAATGTGGAATATTTCTTCCCTGATCCTTCCTGCTGAAGGGAAGAGTCAGGGCACACTGATTATCACCACCTTCAGAGAAATACAGTGATTTATGGAGCAAAGCTAGCAATTATTTCGTCCTTTCTCAAAGCCCACTACTCCCGTGCAGGTTTTCACACAACTGCTCTCAATCTTCAGTACAGTTTCTTATTTCACAGCACACAAGAACGGCCCTGTACGGTGCATGATACAGGAGGGGCAGGTGGGCCACATACTGCCACGGGGACCCGTGGGGGCATGGTCTTGTGAGTGAACTCAGCCTTTGTTCTGACTACCTATTCCCTCTCCTGGGTCACACTTCTCAGACAGTCTACAGAGGAAGTGGGTGGGACTAGATAGAAGTTGTGTGAACAAATACCACCCCCATCATCCTTTAGATTAAGCAGGTATTTGATTCTTAAGGCACCAAGTCAGAGACAGAAAAGCTGGGGCCTTGCAGGGGATTCACAGAAAAAAAAACAATAGCTAGAAGCATCCCGAGCCCATCCATGCGCCAAGTGTAAATCAAGAGCTGTAGTGTGGTGCTGAACTTTGCTTCTATTTCATGGTTTTGCCTAGAATACGACCTATGTGTACCTTCAATAGTCAAAATACATAAGTGTTAATATAAGCCCTGCCAAAATGTTATAATAAGAAACAAAGAAGTAAAAATTCAAATCTCTGATAGTTTAGGTTGACTGTCATTTTTGGAGTGAATAGAATTATTTCTGAGGGATGCAGGTTAATCAGAAGTTTTCACTAATAATTTTTTTCAGTGAATATACACTCAATTCATTATCAATATTTTTATAAAAGCAATGTTTTAAAAAGAAACAATCATCGCTAGGTGGCGGTGGTGGTGGTGGTGGTGGTGGTGGTGGTGGTGGTGGTGGTGGCGTCTCATGCCTTTAATCCCAGCATTCAAAAAGCAGAGGTAGGCAGATCTCTGAGTTTAAGGCCAGCCTGGTCTACAGAGTAAGTTCCAGAAAGTCAGGGCTACACAGAGAAACCTTGTCTTGAAACAAACAAACAAGCAAGCAGGCAAGCAAGCAAACAAACAAACAAACAACAAAAAAAAAAAAGTGTCTGGGACTATCCATCACAAAGAGTAGTTATTTAAGCAAATTTAAGGATTCAAAGAGGTTTTCTATTTGGGTTTATATTTTACAGTTTCTACAAGTTTATTTAAAAAATAGATGTCCAGAGATGATGTGAAATATTTAGAGCTTCAATCACCAGAGGTTTTGTGATATAACTTGGCAGACAGCCATTCTGCAATCACAGAAAAATCACACTTCGGTCTGGGTGCAAGAATTCACACCTTGGGCATCATTTCACCTTGGTATCTTACTGCTTTATTAAAGATGTTTGTACTTGAATAGTTCACAATGTCCAGAATGAAAGACAGACTCCAAGGGTGCCATCCGGGCAGGAGAACCGACGCGGTGATTTGAGAATCCAGAGCCAGCAGCAAAACAAAAGTTACTCTTCTGGCCCTGTTTCAAAACTGTGGCCCTGAAGGCAACATATGCTTCTCTTTCCTTCTCCCTCTCTTCTTCCTTTCTCCTTAAGGAATCCTTAAGTTAAAACACCACCTAAAACTAATTGTTGTCAAGTCATAGAATACACAAACTACCCAAGCTTTCAAAGCCCCTGTGTTCTAAAGTCCCCACCCCACCTCAACCTTCCGTGTGTCACTGTTCATGTGGGATCTGGGGAAGCATTACTAACAGCAGGTCCTTTCATTTTCAAAAAGGTTCTCAGTTTGCGTGAGACTAACAACCATATTTACGAAATCTCTTTAGTCTTTCACCCAGCCTTCCATGGAAGAGAAAGATAATTATATAACAATATTATTATTATTATTATATATAATATAATAAATTATTATTATATTAATGGCAGGTCATTAGAAACAATTTCTGTCAGCTTCCTTTTTCCAGTTCATTTAATCAAAGCACTCTGCCTGCTCTAAAAGGGATACATCTTATCTAGGTGACTTCTTCTCATTCGCCCATCCTTAAGGCAATTATGGGAGACACGTTTTCTTTTATTTTGGGTCTGTCTGTAAAATCCTCCTACCTTATATACAAATCCCTACTTTTGGTAGGGACTTCATTTTCCATACGTAAGGGCTATAAATTGGACAGTCATAAAGCTGAGGTTCACAAGCATCCCAACCAGAGAAGTGACACAGTAGAAGGAGACAATACCCATTGAACGGCTTTGTTCAAGTCCATGCAGGTATGAGTGCTGGTCTCCAGTAGGTCCCTTTGACATATGGGCCTCTTCTACTCTGTGATTGCCACCAACTCCTAGTGCATCTAAATGCCACTATCTATTTTGGAGATCAGGAGTAAGTTGTCTTTCTCATGCTCTTCAGGACTGAAGTAGAATGTCTGCCTGAGGTAGATGACATGAGCTGAGTGGATATCCATCCTTTCTTCATACATGACCATTAGCCTACTCTCCTCCCTACTAGAGAAGAATTCTACCAACCACAGCCTCTTCTACAGAAGCTACACATTCTGTGTAGATTCACAAGCATCATCTAATTCACTTGGCCATTCCTCCCACTAAAACAGAACCTGTATGGTACCTCAAGTTGCCATTGCCAGGGTACATAGAATCTTGGAAAGTACATGAGATCATCCTGCTATAGAGAGTGCTGGGATCTGCATATATAGACATCTGGGCCAGTCTCCTTGAGACTAAGGGACTCAAGAAAGCTAGATTGACTCAGTAGCCCAAGCTAGGAGCCCAGAAAGGTGAAGCCCCTGCTGATACAGCCCAGGGAATAAGAAGCAACCCCACTGATATATGGAATTGTGAAAAACATGATGTATTACTTTTTAAAACCACTGGTTCTGCAGCAACAGGTAACTGATAACACAAAAAAAGTCATCACTATAGACACAAATGCATACACATTTAGGTGCACATACGCCACGTTATTATATGCCAACTGGAAGACAGGCAGAAATTTTTAAAAATTCAGTAAGTATTATTTTTTTCTCTGGAAATTGTTAGTGTCCATGTTTATTTTGATCAACGTGATCAAATTAGCTCTGCCTGGCTGAAATCAGTGGACAAAGACTTTAACAACAACATATCCATGATTTTTAGTTTCTTCAGGTAGGACCTCCCATTCTTCCTGTATCCAGCATTTTCTGGTAGTCTAAGTTCTTCCCTAGGTGATGTGTGTGGTCAACACATGTCAGATAAGTCTGCAACCCTGTAAGTTTAGGGCTTTTTATCAGAGTCCTGGCTCCTTTACCTCAAGCTGTGTGATCTTACAAAGTCCCCTTACTAGTCAAGTAAATCACTTTGTAAATTAAGGATACTGATTAGCTTTATTTCAAAGGTTTCTTTTCCAAAAGACCCAACTTTTTCTCATATTTAATCATATCTGAGCCATCGGATGGTGTAAGTCTGATGACTTCAGTTTTAGGAACCAACTTCTGAAAGCTGTCATCAGATACCCACACCTGCAAACACACAAACACACACGCATATATACACACACACAAACACAAACATGCATATATACACACACACACAAACACACACAAAAACATGCACACAAATACACAAACACACACATAAACACACAACTATGCACACATAAATATACAAATATACATCCAAATATACACACACAAAAACACACATACAAAAACACATACAATATAATAAATTTAATATAAGAATAATTGTTCCTTTCAAAAGTCTAAAAAAAAATACTTCCTAAATTACATTCTACTTTGTTAGTTTTAAATTCGTCAAGCTGGATGTTTACTTCTATTTCTTCTCTCTTATCAGAATCTTGAAAGTTAGTTAACTTTGGTCTCTTTTATTTCAATAGTTTCTATGCCAGACTTTTCCACTAGTCATTGGAGTGTAGAGAGCCACCTGAGATTCTTCTAATATACTGCTGTTACATAGTAGGCATTTTAATTAAGCTAAATAACTTATTTTAACTATGTAAGAATGTTTAATACCTTTTATCCTTATTATCATTGGAAATCATTGGAAATCATTGGGGCACATGAAAAATTGGCCTCCCATTTATAAAAGAAACAAGTCCTGGGGAAAATTAATTTGAATCCTTTAAAAAAAAAACTTGGGTTATTTATATTAAAAGGTCATCTAACAGGAAATAATATTTATGTGCAATTAATCACACCATCCACAACAAGAATATAAGCTATTATAGCCCAACTCCTGTTTATTCTTGGCAATGTAGAGAACAAGGATTAAAGCAACTTGTTCATGAACACTGAGTCTAATCTAACTTCAGCACGAGGGAGCCGATCTAGCCTTACACAAAGATATGAAGCTGTACAAAGGCACTGTTCAGGAGAAACGGATAAACGTTCATTCTATCCCTGCGAGGAAAGACCACGGAGCACTCAAACAGAAGCAATGTGATACTGTCTTATTTTTTCATAGCAGTCGTATTAGAATACACACACACACACACACACACACACACACACACACACACACACCAAAGAGAGACTTGGAAATGTTTGGATGAACTCACAGGATGTGCGTATGAGATGAAGGAGCCACCAGAATCGAGGGCTGGAGGATGGAGCTGTAACTACTGTGCATTAATCATGATCAAGACGTGTGTTTGTAAGAAAGCAAAGACTAGCTCAACTGGGAGTGAGTATCAAATAGGAAGCACTCTGGGGACAGGAGCCTCTGGCTGGAGGGACTTCTTCAGGCAGCGGAGTTTCTTGTTGTGGGCACTAACCCTCTCCAGAACAATCTTTGACAAAATCTGCAATTACTTTTCATGCTTTCAAGTCAGTAGATTTCTCCCATGAATCCATCAATATTGAATGACAGGAAACAGAAATAGATATGAAAGCATGACATGCTTCTGTTACAATTAGAGCCATATTTACTCACATTAGAAGATACCCCATTGTTCATGGTTACCCATCATATCAAATGCAAGACACTGTCATTGCTGAAGACATCGCACATTTTTGCTACAAGGCACAAAACCAATGTCAAATTGAAGGTCCTCCTTGTTTCAGGCTTTCATACAAAGTAGGAAGACGCTATGCTGGTTGCTATGGGAGACAAGACATCAGAGGTCTCACCAACCACTGAACCCTGCATGCCACAATACCAACCTGCCAGGCAAGATTGAGCCCACTGGAGTGATAGTGGCATGCCTGTTATAGGGTAACCAAATGCTTTCTGACTGGATTTGCAGCCTGTTCCACAGAAGAGAATTCATGCCTGATACTCTAAACATGATGAAAACCCAAGCCTGGGGAGGTTATTGATCCTACCAAGTGATCGTGTTGTCAAACTGCTGTAAACATTTATGTTTATACTCACAGATTTGTGCTGCTTTCAAACTTGGACAGGGAAGCTTCGTTTTGCATTGGGAAGCAATCAATGCAAAGACTTCTAACTGGTCAAAGTGCCATGAATAACTCATTGTGAGTCCTCAACAGGATGGACGGACACACACACACACACACACACACACACATCTCAGAAGAGGAGGCAGAAAGAATGTAAAGAGCTGGAGGATGGGGAAGAGTACTGTCAAATGCCATCTAGACATGATGTGGCTGTTGCGTCCATCCACTTGCAGCTGTGGATACCCGCACAAGACCAGCACAGTGTCTATACCTGCACAAGACCAGCACAGTGTCTATACCTGCACAAGACCAGCACAGTGTCTATACCCGCACAAGACCAGAACAGTGTCTATACCCGCACAAGACCAGCACAGTGTCTATACCTGCACAAGACCAGCACAGTGTCTATACCTGCACAAGACCAGTACAGTATCTAGCTAGCCAAAGGCCAACACAGGTGGGGCTCATGTGCTTTCACCCTAACTGAAGAGATACCGACAGCTGGTTATTATTGGGAGAAAGAGAGGATCACTCTGCTTGGGGGTGTGTCCAGAGGTTAGGCTGCCCACTCTCCCCTACCCAATCACATACGGGTAGCACTAATTGGAATTAGTGTGTTTTTTTTTTTAATTAAGGAGGAGGAGGAAGAGACATGAAGTTAAGAGGAGAATGTATTAGGGCATTCAGGGGAGTTTGAAGGAGTGTGCTGAGTTAATATGATCTTATTTCATTGGATACATGAAAATTATCAGCAAATAAATTTTGAAAGAGAAAAATCAAGATTATCTATGATGTATTTTTTCACTGAAATCAATGTATTTCTAAATTGAAATACAACTTACAATCATAATCACTTTTTAAGCATGGAACTGGATTGTTTTTAAGTAACCTTACCAAATTGTGTAATAACTATTGTAGTTTGTCTTAGCTACTTTGTGGGTTCTTCTTTTTCCCACCCTTTGCTCCCCTCCCCCAGTTCACCCCCTATCACTAGCGAGAAAGGCTAGAGAGGAGAGACCTTGCCCATCAGGGCTCGAGCTCTTCTCTTGGGGCTACTGTGAATGCAGCTACTGAGATTATGTGCACAGCTGACTCTGCATTGATGAACGTCTTTTTACACGGAGAAAAAGGTTGTAGGATACCAATTCTTAGCACAACACATTTCAACATTTTGGAAATCAGGCCACACCTTACAACTGTGATCAGTGTCTGAGTTCCAGAGCAAAGGAACTCTCGCTGGCATTCTCAATGGCCTTTGTAAGTTGGAAATTTACCAAGGGACAGATGAAAACAGAAAGGTCAGGCTGCGTAAGAGAAATGTAGCCATGGAGATAAGAAAGTGCCCGTCTATCTTAGAGCACAGTCAGTACAAGGCGTCCTTCAGGCAAGGTACAGGACAAAATTCCTTTCCTTGCTCTATTTGGTCCCTCCTGCAGAGGTCCCATATTGGCCAGATCCGACTGTGAAAGCCAGAAGAACAGCACATATGTGCTTCTAGGGAAGACAGGGACAGTAGAGAAGAGGAAGCAGAACAACAACCAGAATACACAGCTGGCACAGCTGGCACAAGGCTGAGAAGCCAAACTGGTCACTTCTCCTTGTTAGTGATACACAAGAGTGATGGTGCATATCTATCTAGGCACTTTACATTGGATGAGGTGACAAACAGTCCTGTCTTTGAAAAAGTGTGTGTGTGTGCGCACACACGCGCACTGGAGTATAGCAGCAGCAGGAGTATACAGAACTGGTGTATAACAATCAGTTCCATTGGGGCTCACTTTTCTATTCTAGAAGTTTTTACAGAACTAGAGAGATGGCTCAGCCACTAAGAATACTTGATTCTCAGCCGGGCGGTGGTGGCGCACACCTTTACTCCCAGCACTTGGGAGGCAGAGGCAGGCGGATTTCTGAGTTTGAGGCCGGCCTGGTCTACAGTGAGTTCCAGGACAGCCAGGGCTACACAGAGAAACCCTGTCTCAAAAAAAAAAAAAAATAAAAATAAAAAAAGAAAAGAATACTTGATTCTCTTGTAAGCTACCAGTGCTCAACTCGTAGTTCCCACAACTGTGTTTGACCTCCACAGACACAAGACATCCATGGGGACAACACACACATGGTATACATACATATGTGCAGAGAAAACACTCAGACACACCAAATAAATATATATTTAATTTTTTTTCTCTGTGAGAGTTTTTATATTAGTGTATTCCACTACAAAGGCCTGGATATTCATAGCTTCTGAACACCAAGTTTTGTTCTTCCACTTCAAATTTCCTTTTTATCTAACCAACTCGTTCCCTCTTGTCCTTCCAAACTGTCTTCCTGTCACAGAGCTCAGTCCTCTGCATTACATTTAAGGAACACTTCAATCAATACATTGAATGGAGAACCAATTTAGCAGTCAATTAATAACCAAAAACTTAAGTTGGAGCTTGGTGATAGCTCACATCACTGGTGTCTGCCTATTCTCTTAGCCACAGTACAAAGAAATCAAAGACCACCAGAAAAATGTTGATGACCCAGAGTCAAGGATGGAAGGGAAAGCAGTGATTCTAGAATAAAAGAAAAAAAATCAAGACAAAGTGCAACTTTGCAGAAGGAAGTTGGAAGTAAATGGTAATAATTTTTCTCTCTATAATGTGTCTGTAGTATTTCATATGGGTCCAAAAGAAGTTCACAGGATAAATATTTAGAAAGGAAAGACATTTGTAAGTTTTAAAAATATAACAAAAATAAAAGAACAAAACTAATAGCTTAAAAATATTGAGTCTCGCCGGGCGGTGGTGGCGCACGCCTTTAATCCCAGCACTTGGGAGGCAGAGGCAGGTGGATTTCTGAGTTCGAGGCCAGCCTGGTCTACAGAGTGAGTTCCAGGACAGCCAGGGCTACACAGAGAAACCCTGTCTCGAAAAACCAAAAAAAAAAAAAAAAATATTGAGTCTCTGTGCTCAGCACTAAACAGGACAACTATACTAATGCCACCACTAACAAGCGTGAGAGGGACTCAAGATCAAGCTAGCCAAAACCCCGGCCCTTACTCAGGAGCTACAGCAGCTGATCATGTCTGAGGAGGGTACATCACTCTTTGTTGAGAATGTGGCCACTAACCAGCCTCCCATGAGCCTGTACTCATGTACAATAGGAGCTGCAGTACCAGGACTCAGGGGGATGAAGATGAACACCTCAAGCTAGGAGAGGGATGTGTTGGGGGTACAAGGAGAGCTGAAGGGAGAAATGGGGGAGTTCACAGTACCATATTTCATTGTGTACAATATAAAATTCTTTAAAGTAAAAGAATGTTTACATACTCATTTCTCATAAAAAAATTTCGAATTCTATAGATGGTAAGATGCATACATGCATGCATGCATACATCCATACATTCACATATAAAGGCAACAGATTCTGAAGTTGAGAGAGGGCTTCACTCTGTCCCTCTAAAGCTGAGACTAGTCTAGAATTCACAATCATCATCCTGTGTCAGTCTCCTAAGCATTGAAAATATAAGTATGACCACCCAAAAAATGTATTTTAATAAATTTAAGTGGTTGAGACATTAAACATTATTTTCTAATTTTATTTCAATGGGATGTGTCAAATAATCTTTTTATGGACTGGACTGAACAGGTAAGCCTAAATTTTTAACATCATCTGCATTAGGAAATGTTCAAAAGTCTAAACAACTAACTTATAAGCAAACTTTTAGAACAAACATTTTGGAACCAACCCATCTCTGTGTTAAGAATCGGTTTTGACCTGTGAATCCAGCAACCCTCTGAGCAGACTTATTAATGAAATAGCCAAGCTGACTCTTTTTGACTATACCATGTCATTTACCCATGTGTCCATTCAGTCATCCATGCATGCATGAATGCATTCAACAAATACTTATAAAATGCCCACTTTAGCAAGGCACTGAAAATAAAAGTGAAATGCAAGGAAAACATTGGAGTAGACATGGTTTCCCTGGCAGGAAATATTCCAGTGGAGCAAATAAACCAATAATCTAATACACACACAGACACACAGACATACACATACACACACAGACACACAGACATACACACACACACACACACATTCTCTCTCTTCACACACACACACACACACACACACACACACACACACACACACATGGTATGAGGAGATTTGAAGAAAACAAACTCAGAGAAGGTGGGTAGAAAATTGGAAGGAAGAAACCTTTCTGGAGAACAACAGGAAAGATCTGAACTGACAAACTGTGATGCCAACCAGGATCGTGACCAAGAAAAAAATCAGTAGTCCATCTTCAGGAAGAGGGACCTTATTCTTTGAGGTCCCTGTTGACAAACCTTGGGTAGATGTAAGAATTCACATGCAACACTCATGATTATATTCTGGCTAGCTCACTCTTGTAACCAGGAAGAACATCAGCAGACTGCAGCCTGAGAAACTTGTTTGAAGCTACGAACGGTCATTACTTTTTAAATAAGTAAGAAGGAAGACCAAAGTGTGGGTGCTTCGGTCCTTCTTAGAAGGAGTAACAAAATACTCACTGGAGCAAATATGGAGACAAAGTGTGGGACAGTAACTGAAGGAGGGTCTGTCTGGAGACTGCCCCACCTGGGTATCCATCCCATGTGCAGTCACCAAAGGCAGACGCTGATGTGGATGCCAGGAACTGCATCCTGACAGGAGCCTGATCTAGCTGTCTCCTTAAAGAGGCTCTGCTAGAGCCTGACACATACAGAGGTGGATGCTCACAGCTAACCATTGAACTGATCACGGGGTTCCCAATAGAGGAGTGCAACAATACCAACCAACCAGAGCTCCCAGGGTCTAAAACCACCAGCCTGTGAGCACATAGGGAGGGAACAATGGCTCCAGCTGTATATGTAGGGGAGGATGGCCTTGTTGGGCATAGATGGGAGAAGAGGTCCTTGGTCCCATGAAGGCTGGATGTTCCAGTCTGGGGGAACTCGGGGGAGGGAGGTGAGAGTGGGTAGGTGGGTAGGGGCACATCCTCATGGAATCAGGAGGAGGGGGGATGGGATGGGGGTTTCAGGGTGGGGAGAAATGGGGAAAGGGGTAACATCTGAAATGTAAATAAAATATCCAATAAAAAATTAATTTAAAAAAAAAAGTGCTACACTTTGTACAAGAAACCATGTTCAAAGAAAAGAAGTAGAGACAACTGATCCTTCGGATGAAAGCTTTCTTAGGAGATAATATCAAGGCCAATAGGCAGCCATGATGGGTCTTGGATGGAGACAGAGCCCTGGGATGGAAAATAGTAATTAGGAGAGCAGCACTCCACGTGGATGGTAAGACGGGATCTCAACTGGAGCAGCAGGCCTTTTAAATGAGTGGGGAAAGGGAGTCTCTCACTCACAGGTCTCTAGGGAAGGTGAGTTCGACACTATGTAGCTAGTCTGTGTGCATGGATATAAGTTGTCATTCAAGGCCACCTGGGTCTAGGTAGGAGGGAGGGGAGAGGGCTTACAGCTGCAGGAGAGGAGAGGACTGGGGTCTGTGAGCGCTACAGGATCACAGCAGATCTGCTCACCACCTTTCCTTCTGAAGCATGAGGGAGAAACTGACCACTGGGCAGGCTCAATTCCTACCAGAGAAAAAATGGTTACCTAGAAGATCTGTGATTCATACTTCATGTCACACAGATTAAAATTCTGCTGTCCACAAATAACGCTTTCAAAAACGTTTCAAATGTCATTTCACTTTAATTGTATCTATCTTGGGGTGTCCAGGATGGTATTTCCATACCTGTACATTATCTGTGATCAAGCTTTACTGGAATACAGGCCATGCTTGCCAGTTTATATCATGCCAATGGCTTCAGTGGCCAAGACAGAATTGAGTAGTTACAGGAGAGAGCAGATGGCCAGCGAAGTCTACCATATTTACTACCTGACACAGCACAGAAAACGACTGCTGATCCCTGTATAGAAGATGAATGAAGAAGAAGGAAGGTGGCTGCTTCAACTCAGTTTACCAGTTGAAAAGCGACCTGAGACCAAACTCCAGTACCAATAACAGGGGTGATGAGCGTAGGGTGGGTTCTGGACACTGGGCACTGTGCGGATGTGATTACAGGTCACATCAGGGATGATCTTGAGTAACTGTGTTGAATCAGCAGGGAAGATGGTGGCTTCTCTGCCTGCCATGGAGAATGCAGAAAACACGCCAGGCACAGTGAGGTGCTCTGCTATCATTTCTGTGGAGATGTCACTGATACAACTGCTGAGACATGGGCTGGAACGCCATGGGCCCACATTCCCCCAGCTCTGCACAAGTTGCCTCAATCTGGGTTACTTTAAAGCTGACAAACTGCATGCTTTCTTCCTTCAGCTGACTCCAGATAAGCAGCCAGATGTTCTGTTGGAGAAGAGGCAATGTCTTCACCCATCTGTCTAGTTGCATGCTACTAGTGTTCACTGTATTTTGACTTTACTATTTAACAACAACAACGAAAAAGAAGTGGAAAGAAAGAAGGTTAAAAGCTCTAAAGCAGACAGGAATATCATCCTCAGAGTCAGGTACTGCTGGTGTGTTAGACGGCTGCTAAACAATAAGCTTATGAAAACCCTGTCTACAATGAAAGGAAGTACCAAATTAAAGAAACAGGCACATAATTTTTTAAAAATGATGATGCTACTAACGATATTTTCACATACATCTTATAAGGCCTTCTAAAATATGTTAGTTTTGTGTAATGAAGTACTTGACATATTTTCAGGAACTCCTGTCTCTAGACACTATAAAGATACAGAAGAGGAAAATAACCAGTTAAAAGCTAGCATGGTACGAAGGACTATGTGTCCTGGAGAAGTCGTGATGACTGACAAGCAAAGCATCAGGAGCCCACAAGGGAAACTGAAGTATGCAGAAACCAAGAAGATTAGAGGATCAAGACAGTAGAGAGCTGAGAGCAGAGAGGTGAGTTTCAAGAAGAAAACTGTAGATGATGTGTATCTCTTCCCACTCTTAGTGATTTGATCTGAGTGTGCTAACTAATCCCACATCTCTCAAGATGAACCATGGCTAGAGTCAGCCAATGTTCACACTGCAAGAATCCTGGCCAGGCCAACAAACTGGCTCATGAGGAACTAACTTATCCATGGACGCATATAGATACATAGTGGGGACTGTTACAGAGATTGTTTTCCCCTCTTCTTTCCCTGGTGTGAAGGTGTATTATCCAGAACTGTGCAAGAACTCACTTCTGTATCAGGGAAAGGTCCAAAACTGAGGATCAAAGGGTGAGTGGGTATCACCGAAGAGCTCAAGGATGCTGCAAGGATCCACGAGCCCAGGGAAAGCTCTGCTCTCTGATAAGTTTTTCTGGGCAGTGGGTCTAGCCTCATCTCAGACTAGCATCCAATCCAGGAACCTTATGATTCAAGAATGAGCCATTGGTTTTTTAATCCCATCGAAATTGCCAGAGCAACAGAAGCCAAGGACTTCCAGATGGTCTAGGGGTCAGGAATGGACTTCAGTAACGCAGCTGCAGTGGATGGACGCACACAGGAAAAGTGGATGATCTCTCCTGTAAGAAATACGGACAAAAGGGGAGTTTTGGCAGAGCTCAAAGAAGAATGAACGTGAGCAATCACTTCTCCATTCCCTGATCTCCTGGTTTCCTTTTGCTGCATTTGTTCATTGTTTATGTCAAGATACAAGAAACCTCAATCTAATTTGAAACCTGACAGAAGGGTTTAGAAGGGAGAAAAGCTGAAGGGGTAAGACTGAATGTGAGTAACTATAAAAGACCCTCTAGTGTTTGGGGTAGAAAGTCTCTCTTTTCTGGTCCCTGGACCTGAGGAAATCTGTAACGGAACTGTCTGGAAGGGGGAGATCTGAAAGGCAATCAAAGAGACTCGCAGATGAGTTTCATCTTCTGTAGTTTTACCGAAGTCATTAAAAAGAGAAAAAGATCAAAGTGTTCAGCTCTGGAAAGAAGAAAGCTCGGGGATGCGTTATCAAGGGTCTTCCAAAGTGTAGTAAAGCATCTTACACAGGACCTATCTCACCAGATTTCATAATATAAAAAGACCAGCTAGCAAGGGATGGGTTTTCTACAAATAAAATCGCTCTCTCCAACAGCAAGGCACATGACTGTGAAATTCCAAATTCCCACTGGTAGGTAACACAGGCACAGCCTTGTGGACTGCTCAGGGAAATACCAGACAGCATACATGTAGCTGGCTCTTAGGCACCCACCATGCTGCCTGACCTCTGAGAGGTCAAGGAAATGAGAGAGATGTTATGATCTTCCCCACAGTGTATCATGGGCTGGAGGAACCATGGGGCTTCACACCTTGTATCCTGGGGTCTAATGAGGAGTGTGAACCATAAATGAAGTGATCTATCTGTGGAAAAAATGCAGAATTGTGATAACTGCCTGTATGAAGATCTGTCATAGATATGAACCCTGGGTCAACTTACACCAGAGCTGAACTGTTGTAACTGTCTACTGAAATTTGACCTGTCAAATCTGGGTACAATTGGGGGATTAACATAGTTCTCACATTTGAATGTAGATACTTGGCAGGTTGTCCTGTGGGGAGGGAGGAGGAGTGACCCGTGATATCAATAAACAAGAACTGCTTAACACCTTTATTTGGACATTAAAATCCACTGAAGCCAAAGACATTGTTTTTCTTTGATGGAGAAAGACATGAAAGCTGACAAAGACAATTTGTCCTCTTAAAATTTAGAAAATCCTTAGACCCAAGGAGTGTCAACACATTCTTTCCACCTCTAGGTCACACTTGCTCATTCATAATGTATGTGGAAGACAACCCGTCACTATTCCTGAGACCCAGGTCCATGCTCTATCCTGACTCTCCCCCCATCCCTTCCTCACCCAGCGGTACAGCGCTGTGAAAACAGAAGGTGGTTCCATCTAAGCATGCAGCACCAGTGTGGCTAAAGGAACACCCACCATCCAGGGATTTCCATCCTGCCCAAAGCAAAAAACCCCGGGATTGAAATCTGTATTCCTCAACTAGATGTTGAAGAGATACCGATACAATTAAAGTGTGCATGGTTTCCATTAAGCCTTTAACCTCCAAATGTCAACTATGGAGTACTTTTCAGACAGGCTCTGAATCTGGAAACATTCACGCTTATTTTTTGTTTAAAGTTGAGAATGGTACGGGTCTCCATCACTATGTGGCTTATACATGGTGACATCTTTCTAAATACATTTAAACTAGAATGCAGTGCTAGGACCCAAGCATGTCTTTTCTATCTTGCTTGCACTGCAGATGAGGAAACACCATCACACAGGATGCAGTTCTTCCAACATTCCCAGCTAAGGAAGAGCAGGGGAATCCAGTGCAGGCAGGTCGAGCCCGCCCTCAGCCACCCTTCCAGCCTACTGCTCTAAGGAAAGTGTAAGAAAGAACTGGAATGGTTTCTGAAGATCTTTTAGGTCACTAGCTCTGTGATTTGAACTTGGCTTCATCCGGTTGAATGCTTAACAGCCACAGAAACACTGCACACCCCTTGAACAAAGCTGGGGACCAATGACTGGGTGCTTAAAACAGTACAACTAGTCCCATGGGGCACAATAGCCATCCTGCATACCAACAAACGGTTACTTCTGGTCTGCTAACATCACACTAAGCTCTCTGCCTGACAAAAACAGGCCCTGACCAGGCCTGCAGCTTTCTATCTCACTCTGTACCCAGGGAGAAAAGCTTTTATTTGTCACGCCAAGTCTTGCCACACGTAAGTAATCTATGAGCCTTGCTGAATCCTAAAATACAACCTCTTTGCAGAACCATGGGCACACGTTCCCCCTGCACTAAACAGCAAAACAAGAATCTAATCAAGGGGCTCAGATATGGGGTTAAGGCACAGTTTTGAATCTAAATCTTAAGACTACCATAGTCAGTAGTGAAAGTTTTACCCTTCAACAGGCTTATCTCTGTGTAGTTTGGTCTGACGTCAGTGGAGAGGGACTGAGCAGGGACCATGGCCCTGAAAAGCTTCCAGAGAGGGGTCTTAAGAATATAAAGTCATACTAGGCTGCTCCATGAGGAGCCCGAGTGTTTGAAAACAAGCCTGCGATTCTGTTCATACTGGTGCAGGCAAGACTGGAGGACACAGCTCCTTCTCAGGGTCCTTTTGTGAGAGGCGATTATGCAATTCAGCCATATCCCCATGCTCTTTGTAAAGTGCGAATCAAATTTTCTGTCAGGGAATAGTATTTTCCACACTCATGTAGAGAATAATTTGAAAAGCCCTGGTGGCTTGCCAGTTCTTAAAATTTCTGACTCTGTGTGACAAGGGAACGTGTCAATTTTTGCCCAGAGCTCTGTGCCACTCTCCAAGTGCCAAGAGATGAAACTCAGTGGGTGGCTGCTTCTTGGTCACACTAATGTCCATCACCCCATGTGACCTTCAGCAGAGGTGAATCCATGGCTAGGAAGCCCTCAGCCTCTGTAATACCCCTTCCTGAGCTTAGGCCTTAAGGATGGAAAGTGACCTGAATCCCTGACCTCACAGACAGAGGCTTGCTCAGTAAAATGCTACTGAGCACAGTTCTAAGCAATGCACATTTGTTTTAACATAAATTGCATGCTTGTGCTATAACCAGGGTGTGTAAAATACACAAAATGTCATTTCCAAAGGTGACAGGAAAAAAAGTAAGTAAAACGGTAGGGTTTTCTTACTACACTGCACTCTGACCTAACCATGGTGTACTCCTGTCATAGATAGGCTCTAACACATAGAGTAGCCCAGTTTGGTCATCTAGAACTCAGCCACCCCAACTTCTAGACCAGTTCCTCCCTAGAGACTCTCTGCAGCATTTGGCAGAACATGATGTCCCATGGTTTGTCATTATGCTGGAGGGGACAGGTTACTGGCATTAATGAATGCGTGTCAGGGATGCTAAACATCCCACAATTCAAACAATGCCACACACACAGAACTCTCCCACCCCAAGACACCAGAGAGGCCCTGTCTGGAAACACTCTCAAAATGGGCTGTCTTTTTCCAGTAGAGATTCCATCGACCAGTCTGTGTTGCTTTCATTGTAGCCGCCATCTTTAAGTTCTTAGAAGCCACTTTCATTTCATTCCACTTTTCTCTCCTATATAAATAACAGTATTAGTAAAAAGAAGAACGGAGTCACTGCTAAAGCCTTTATAGGATTCTCTAACTCAGACCATCTTTGCCCAGGTCTCTTACTCTCTCTACTGACATTTCAACCAGATCACTTTTTGTTACAAACACAGTTATATATATTTCAATGAACCTAACCTCCATTAGCATTCCCAGATTATTAAAAACTCTGCTGAACGTTAGGGTAGCAAAGATCCTGGGGCACAGAGACAGGAAGACTGACAGACCATCACCCCATCCCATCATGCCTTCTGTCAACATCAGCCTGCTGCTTCACATCAAACGTGAGTACACAGTTTCTCAAATCTAAGGTTGATAATTGCCTTCAATATGGTTCCTCCGCTGCTAGCCTCATGCCTGGCATGTAGCAGGAGTCCTCTCAAGTATTTACTGAAAGACAAAGACAGCTGCAGAACAGTGCATAGTTCAGCTAACTAAAGCTGTAATAAATGAGCCTAATTCCAGTAACAGAAGCTCCAAGACCTTCTTGAGAAAACATCAGAAAGTACCTATTATGATAGCTGTGCGATACAGAAAGGATTTGTGGTGTGGCTAATCATCCCATCTTTGAACAACCCAACCAGAAAGTAACCATCAGATTATCGTGCCTCCTCTTATCAGTGAAGTTTGGCATCCAGTTGCCTTTCTTATTTCCCCCTGGCCTTGGTTTATCTCAACCTCCCCCTGTATTATCTGGGAAAACATTTGAATCTCCAATCTAAAAACAGAGCTGTGCAACAGGGTTTGAATTAGAATAGAATTTCAAATTTGACCTGCTTAAATTCACAGCCAGTCAGCTACTTACACCTGCTAAGCAGTGAACTCTTTTTGTTTTGGGGTTTTTTTTGTTGTTGTTGTTTGTTTTGTTTTGTTTTTTGTTTTTTTTAAGAGCACACTTTGGTGATTAGATGAGTTTCTATAATACAGAAACCTTAAGTCTTCAGTCTAAAGCAAGCAGTGTTTTCTAGGAAACAAGACAGCTTCAAAGCACAGGGGGAAAACAACAACAACCACCACCACCAAGAATGTTGGTCATCCAAGGAAAAAAGGGTCTACATGGGTGCCAGTAGCCCTATGCTCTACAATTTCACTTGTCCATGCAAATTTTCATGGTGTCACCAGCAGCCAGACTCCATGTTTCTGAACCTTCTAGGCTGTCCTTATATGGCTATACCAGGTGTAAGTTTTTAAACTCTGGCATACTCTTCTACTCTTAAAGAGACTGTCTTGCAGGGTCAGTGTGATCGCCTACAGAATAGATTGGTTTCCATACAAGCACCGTAAGGGTCACCCAGGCACTATCAGCACTAGCACAATCCAGTCACACCAGAGACTCTGTGCATCTTTTCATACAGTCCAAGTACTTTGTATCAATTCAAGAACCACTTAGGTACAAAAATGGAAGCCTGGGTGGCAGCCGACACACTCACTCAGCAAGGTGTGCCATGATCTCACCTAATCTGCATGCTTCTGTTCTTACAAGAAACAACTACTACTGACCACTCTATGAGAAGATAAAAAAGAGCACAGCCTTGGTTAGAGCTAGCTGTCAGCTGAGCACTTATGCTGAGGAGACATTAAAGATGACGAGCACAAGGCCAGCTTGTGGTACATGGTAAGACTATCTCACGTATTAGAAAAGAAGGAAAGGCTAGCTCTTAAGAATAAAGGTCATTCTCACACGCTGGTGATGGAAATGTAAAATGCTTTAGCAACTTCAGAAAACAACTGAAAGTCTCTAAGAGTTAAACTCCGATGTACCCAGAAACTCTATTCTTAAATATCTACTGAGGCGAAATGCACAAATATATCCAGGAGAGAATTTGTATGTGAATGTTGATAGCAAACCAAGTGTCTTCAATGGGTAGTTATATGTGGTGTATTGTTACAGAGAGTTATTATGTCAATATAAATAATGAAATGCTTGCATATGCTACAACGTGGATGAGCCCCAAGAAAAGAAAGGACAACAAAAGAAGCCAGATGCAATAGACCATCCTGCTTGATTGCAGGATTCTGGGTATGAGATATCCAGAAAAGGTAAATTTTAATGGCTAAGAGTAGAAAAGTAAATTAATGGTTAAGTGCACATAAGGAGTCTTACTGGGGTAATAAATTAATTCTTAAAACTCGTTTGCGGTAATGATTGCATGATGTAGACAACCAACCGAGTCACTGGATTGGTGCTTTGAGTGAGTGAATGGTGTGTGCAAGTTGTACTTCAGTTCCAGAACTTTGATAAGAAAACAGGTAACAAAGGTGCACTTTCTCTGTGTGCTGACTTGTTCCTCCTGTCTCCTGGATGAATTTAAGGGGCTTCCTCAGATGGGCCAGTAATACATATAGCTTCATCCCAGAAGCATGCTTAAGATTGATTGCATGCTGGAAATGTGGATAGATTATCAATTCCACTCATTAACTCATGTGGAAAATATGCCGAAGACTCTTCTATGTGTCAAAAATTGTGCTAGGTATTTGGAGCAAACACAAAATGGGGAAATATGTTTTTCTGAGGTATCGGGGTGGAGGGTTACTCTAGACTATCATATGACTTTTCCTGAGGAGACAAAGAAATAAATATTCCTGTTTTCGCTTCAGCTAGACAGGATGGCAATGGACCACAGGAGTCAATCCAAGTGTACCTTGGTAAAGCAATGGTTCTTGTGGGTTTCCTATAGAAACTTAGATCACTCAAAAGCAGCTATTGCCGCAGGAAGTCCATGAGGAGCTAGCTTATGGTCAGTTGTACCAGTGAAAAGTTTCACCCACAGAATGGACAACTTGCAAAAAGCTTCACTATTGAGAAGTCCCCTGGGAGCTACCATCCCCCACTGTCCCACCCTCAACTCAGTCTACTGTTCCCTTTTACATAACCTGAGCAGGACAGGACCCATGAGGATCCCTGACATCTCAGGAATCAGGTGACTCCATGAGTCCTGTGAGCTTTCTGGTGAAGAACCGTATGGCATTGGTAAGTCTGTTGAGCCACAACCCCTCCCTCTACAAGGCAGTGCTAATGGTTAAGAACCTGAGGACGCTCTCCTGGTGGGGGAATCACTGCTTCTGAGTCAAGATAAACTCGAATTTGTCATAAAGGACTTGGAGGAAGCAGCCGTAGTGTAAGCAATAAAGAATCAAAGTTCCAGTAAAGTATGAAGAGGCTATGAAGAAAAGCACTGGGGGGGGGGGGTGGCGGGGGGGGGGGGGGGGTACGGGAGGTGATGGCATTTACCCAGAAAGTGAATACATAACCTATCAGAATCAGGGTTTGCTGGAGATGGATGAGGGAATCAAAACTATAAGAAGAACTATCTATTTAGGAAGCCGTTAAGAGAATGTGGGCCTGAGAAAGACAAAATTTTCCATGGACAGTCAAACAAACAAACCTATCTAAGAAGTAGCTTATTGTGACCTCCAAGTACACTTAGCCATCAAAACAATTCCTGGACCTCCTGTTGATGGCCAAATGAAGTCTCCTATCCCAGTTATAACATTCTCCAGTTATCATCTTTAACTTAAAACCACATTCTGTGTCCTCAGCTTGTCCAATCCTCACGTTCTTTAGAAGTCCCCTAAGAAGCCACACCTGAAAACCAATAGTCACTGTACCTAGATGATGGCTTTAAAGCATACTTTCTTTATACATATAGAAACATATGCATATACATGTTTGAGATTTATTTTATGTGTCCTAGTGTTTGCCTGAATGTATGTCTGTGGAACATATACATTCAATACCACAGTAGGCCCAAAGAGGGCATCAGATCCCTGAGACATGAGTTGCAGACAGTTGTACTTTGTCATGTGGATGCTAGGAATTGAAATCAAGTCCTCCAGAAGAGCAGCCACTGCTTTTATGCACTGAGCCATCTCCAGCCTCCATACTTGTTCTTTTAAAAGCATGTATTATATGCATCTGCAATGAAAGTACCCATGTGTTAATCAGTTTTAAAATTCCACCCAAGAGAACATTCTACAGAGTTGCCCAATATGATCTAGACTGGCTACATGCAAGCTACATGCAAGCACTTCAAGTATGGTTAGCATGGCTAAGGAACTGAAGTTTTAATTTTCATTCGCTTGCCTCTAAATTTCTATAGCCATATGTTTTTATAAATTGGATAACATACATGGCTCTGATTACTAGACTAGGTAACCCAGCACAGACATTGTATTTAATAAACCCAGGTATGATCTTTTATTAACTGCCAAAGCCCTGGTACATAGAAAAGCACAAAGTAGGTAGATAACAGGAACCTGACACAGCTCTTGTGACTAAACACCTAACACACGCACACTCTGGGAGCCAATGCTTTTATCTTATATTCGACAATTATTCATCTTGTACCCACAATGTGCTCAGTATTGCTCTAGACAGCAGTGTTCTGGACCAGTACCTCACCTGCTTTTGTTAAGTTTACACTTTAGTGTAAGGGCAGAAAATAGATGTGGGGGCGGGGTGGGTGGAGCTCCCAAAGTAACAATAATGCAACGAACAACTCCAGAGAGAAATCAGTTTAGAATGCAAGGGCCAGGTAAGAGGAGAGGAGAGAGAAAGTGTGTGCGCACTCAGTGAGGCCGACTCGCTAGCAGTGCTCGCTATGGCTGCGACTTCTCTTCCCCGGCTTAGGCTGTATTCTCTCACATATCAAACAGAACTCACGGTGAGAGTAAATGGAACGAGCTTTAACAGAAAGCAGGATAATTGCTCAGAAAATAAATTCTGCTCTCTGATGATCCTGCCACAAAAGCTTTCAAGTACACATTTTTGTGGAAAGGATGCAGCAGCAAAATGGGCCCGAATTCTGTTTCAGAGCTATTAATGTGTCAAATGGTTAACCCCAGCAGGCAGAGAAGACACGCGACCTTGGAAGAAGATCATCTTCTGAATGACTTTAAGTTGTCACAACACGTGTCAGAACCCAGCAGCCAATCAAGATCTTCACTTGTACCATGACTCTTCGGTTGTGTAATTCATTTCACCCCACATGTGCTAAGCATCCCCTGTGAGCTGATACTGGGCACCCCGGAAGAAAGAACAACCCTTTCTTTCTGCTCTCCATGAGCCCCTCCTGCTCCAGGAGGAACTAGAGAAACCTCATGTAAAATACCAAAAAAAAAAGCACAGGCAGGATACATGTGCTTTCACTTTCTTTTGGCTTTTGCTTAGCTTCGTCAATGTCCCTTTACCCTGGTCATGAAATCTCCAAGGCTGCTGCATTCTTTTCTAAGACCAAGGTTATTTAATAATTTTGCATCTTGAAGAATATGCAATTTTCCCCAGTTACCATGGCTCCGAACATCATTGAGATTACAAATCATGCAGTTGGAAATGTGTTAGGATATCAAGTTCATTTTGTAAACTAGGGGGAAAAAACCCACCCTTAACTTTGTAAAGCTGTTCAGTGGCTTGTAATTCCTACAAACCATTTATCTAAGGGGATATTAGAAGATAGGTTCACCTGAGCTTTAAAATCATTTACCTACCTTACTTGGCTAGGTCAGTAATGGAAATTGAGACAGCACCCTGCACTTGGAAAAACGTGTGGTCATCAGGTTAAAAATGATGGCTCTCCATATGCAGGATAGCCAAGAACAGAGAAGAGAGTGAAAACACTTTATCAAAGAGAGAAGGACAAAACTCCCTCAAGATTACCAATGACTCCCTTCTGGGGAAGAAATGTCTAAGCAAGTAAAGTAATCTACATATAACTCCTACTACCCCACCTTTGAGTCTCCTGGTGATATTAGAAGCTTCCATATACAGTTACTCCAGAGAGAGAGAGAGAGAGAAAGAGAGAGAGAGAGAGAGAGAGACAGAGACAGAGACAGAGACACAGAGAGAGAGACAGAGAGAGAAAGAGAGAGACAGAGACAGAGAGACAGAGAGACAGAGACAGAGACAGAGAGACAGAGAGAGAGACAGAGAGACAGAGAGACAGAGACAGGAGGGTTGCACACAGAGATTTTCAGTTGGAGAGGGAATTCTCTGCCTTTGTTAATGGACTGCACGATTTGTGGGTGTGAGACATGGCCTATCATTTAAGGTAGAAAAAGAAGTCCATTTGACCTTACTACAACCCCATTAAGAAAAGATTCCTGGATTTTTCAAGGCTCTGTTTTCATTTTCCAAGCATCCAAAACCCTGGAGCTTCATTATAATGCCATGTCCTGGGTCCGTGCCACAAAACCATCTTTCTACGATTTGTTTCTATGCAATGAATGTTCTCATGAGCAGCTTCCATTCCCAATGCCCACTGAACGCTACAGACTTTGAAAACATGTCTGTCTGATGTAACCACTTCAAAGTTTCCTCCTAACTCCATGTGACTACGAAGTCATGTTCCAGCTCGGTGTCTGTCTCCTTCAGTACTATGACAAGACTGGATTGGCATTTGCCTTTCTTTAAAAGAAAGGCAAACTCAGTTGTTGTTTTTTTTTCCCCCTAATTCCTTTTCAGAAATGGCTCAGCAATATAAGGCCAGACACACAAGGATTCAAAAATCAAATGGTTCTAATGAAAGTCTTAATTCAAATCTAACTGCCATTCTGATGCTGCTCTCCACGTTCCTTGGTGCAGCATCCCACTGTGGTCTTGCTAATGTTTGAGAAAATCATATTCGCATAAATTTATTACATATGCTCAGAAGAGAAATTTTTAAGCTTTTGAGTTTTGCTTCTTAAATAGACATGCCAGGGCACTTTTTCCTCTTTAGCTCTAAATTACTACCATGCAAGAAGACAATATGGATTGAATTGGACAATTCATTGGACTTTCAGACCCAGGACCCTGGTTCTAAAAACAGGCTGAGAGTGCCAAGGTTCAGCAGCAACAAACTGAGATACATAGCCAGTAGATCTTTGTTTTCAGCCTTAGTCCAATATCCCTATGCTTTCCAATTCAATTCACTCAAAGTCTAAAGTGGTCCAGGATTCAAGTTTCAAAATTCCCTATACTTCCCTGGTAAGTTTTTCTTACCATAACAATGGTTCTGTAAATAGTCGTTCTCTAGCAAGTAATTATTAGGGGGAGGGGGATGTCACCTCAGAAAGAAATGAAGCAGAGTAAGAGTGTCACATACATTAGATTAAAAGTCAAAATCCCCTCTCTCTTGAATGGTAAATTGGAATCTATCTGATTCACACAAGACCTCAGTGCATTAACGAGTGAAGATTCAAAGAGAAAGAGAGCCAGGAGCTATGGGAGTGCAGCGTGCACGAGCAAAATGAACAAAGGATGGGGTCACACTGCCAACGTCAAGGCTGGTGTGCTTTTATAAGCCCCCAGTGTGATCTCTCCTCCTCATACAGAATAATTCAACAGGGTCTACAAGCATGAAGTGGGGAACCAGCATGACAAGTTCATGAATATAACACTGGTGAACCCCAAACCCTAGCAGCCAAAACAGACTTTCGTGCTTTAAAAGGCATGGTTACCAAAAAACCCGGCACAGTGTGAGCTCACTCACTGGGTTCAGACCTCATACCAATCCACGGGCCACAAGTCACAAAGCATGGAGACCTTTAGAACAAAAGAGTATGCAGGACTAGGAAGAAGTTTCAGTTGGTAAAGTGCTTCCTAAGCAAGCATGAGGACCTGAGTTGGATTCCCCAGGACCCAAGTCAAAAAGCAGGGCACAGTAACATGTGCTTGTAATCCCAGCAATGGGGAACCAGTGACTTTGGACTTGCTGGCTAGAGGGTCTATCTGCACCAGTGAACTGTGGCTTCCACTCATGTGTGCACACAAAATGTCAACTGAAATTTGTGCACGCATGCACACACACACACACACACACAAGAATAGCCTTCTTTGCATTACTATTTCCAGTACTTGATCTCCCACTGGAACTATAGACAGGGAAGTGACTCCTAAAAAAGAGGGACAGACTTGGCAGAGACTTCTGAGACTGAAAACCTCCATGTGTCTGCACTAATATACAGTGTGTGGTACATGAACAGCCCACGTGTCTGAAAGTGTCACGTTTATACAAACAGACTAAGAGGTGTGTTCTGGATCAAAAGAAAGTTGCACACTGCACTCTCAGCTCCCCACGGTTGTCCCTTTGGAAAGCAAGCCTTCTGTGTGTGTTTTAAAGTGTTAAGCTCCAAAAAGAAAAAGAGTGGGAGGCAGCCATGTACTAAATCACAGGCTCCAGGCCAGGGTCCTGTATCTTGTCCCTTAGCAACTAACTCTTGTACAAAGGAGACACCTTGTTTTCTAGTTACTTTCAGTTGACAACCACAAAATCATAACTCAAAGAAACTTTAAATGAACAAAGATTTCTGTGAGATTCAATCCTGTAGCAGCATGAAGCAGTATTTAATAAACAACCAGCAGACAATGCTGGCCTCTGTAAAACCAAGGCAAAATGAGACTTACAAGCTTGAGGGTCTTACAATGGATCTGCAGTGGGACTAAAAAGCTCATCAAAACTGGCCTTCCTTTCCCCTGTCTACCTGCTTTAAGATTGACTTTGGTTCCGATCTGACAGAGTATTCCTGTTGTTTGTTGGGAGACATCTTGCTTTCTGCTATTGTAAGCTATTCTAGGTTCATCTGCTTTAGTCCTGGAACCAGTCATAGCTACAGAGTCCCAGATCTTTCCATGTGCAGTGTCATTCGGAAAACAAGTGCTAGACATCTTCATAGATACAGAGGTGTCACGGCTCTTTGGCTCTCTTAGGAGGGAGAAAGGGTAAATAATTTTAAACCATTACCACATATATTATACACATGCAAACCCAGGTATCTATCACACCTGTATCTATCTACACAGAGACTCTAAAATACAAGAACTGTATTTTAGACCTCCAAATCTAGTCCAACATCTTTCCACAGTATCTTCTTTCCCTGACAGCAAGAACCCTGCTTCTATTCCAATTTGGTGTGCTCATTTTCTTTGTTCCCTTGCTTTGGGAGTTCTCTCCTGAGCTCTAACCTCTCCAAGACAGCAGGTGTACTGAGTAAGTCCTCATCCTTGCTCTACTCACCACTGGTCAACTGCACACACTGCAGGTAAGGCTCTCTACCTCCTTCATCTCATTGGTACTCCTTGTCTTCCTTCTAAAAATCCATTCATGAGTCTTGCTGCAAGCCGCTTAAAGTAGAGAAGGTCCACTAACGTCACATCAGTAGCTAGTGTTTTGTTCCACCTGTTTTCAGCACACATGAGAGAAAGTGACTGACTTGCAAACATTCAGGTAACAGGCTCCTGAGTTTGATCTCATTTGCTAAGGAGTAGGTTCAGTGGGCTGGTAGAGCTTTTCGAGTAACAAAATAAAATTTGCTAGCCATGTATAATTATAGTATGCTAAAAATAATACACTAAAAAGTTAAAATGCAAAAAAAAATAGTATCCTTTTTATTTTGGAATAAAACTAATAAATTTAGAAGGAATGACAGAGTTAGAAGATTCTGAGTGCAAAAGAAAGCAGAGGGCCACAATTCAATGATGGCTAGAACATTAACTATCCTCTATGTCCACATTTTTTTCATCACTTATAAGTTAGTAGACACAGAACACGTATTAAATCTATAGTGGAGAAATATGGCCCCAGCTTTCTTAACCAAGGGATGGAGTTGAACATCATGAACACAGGACAAACCACTGCTTCCTGGTCTGGAGCGTTAACAGCCACTGTGTCTGGAGTACATCTGCCCAGAGTGAAGAGCCTGGGCCTCCACAGGGGAAGTCCCCAGCACAGTGGGTAGACCTGAACGCTGCTGAGTGCTCTCGATGCTGCTATGCCACCAAAGGCTAATAAGGAGAAAAGCACTGAGACGCTATCCTTGATTAAAGGAGACTAGAGAAACAACGTGGGGCTGAGTTGGATCCTGGAGCACAAAGAAGAGGAAAGTGGAAAAGGCTTTCTTTCTTCTCTAACAAGGAATGTGCACTGAAGTATTTCAAAGTATTGAAACAACATGTCTACCACTTATCCTCAAATGATTGAGAGAAAACCGTATACATGTAGGTCAAACCACTTGACATTTTTCATGAACAAAGAGAGAGAATAATGAGGTAAAAAATCAAGCAAAAAAATGTTAAAATTCAGAAAATCTGGGTTACGAGTATATAGAAACTCTTTTAAGTTTTTGGGTTTTTTTTTTTTTTTACATATTTTGAGACCATGTAGCCCAGGCTTGCCTCAAATTCAGTATGAAGCCAAAGATAACCCTGAACTTCTGCTTCTACCTCTCAGATGCAGTTTCAGGCATGTGCTATCCTATCTGAACTATTTGTTATTTTGTACCTTTTCTATAAAATGTTTTACAAGATAATAAGTTTATTGGGAGTGTCCCATGAAAAGGGAAAAATATTTTTATTTGGCATTTTCTTAAACTCTCAAGCATGTGGAAAACACAAGTATAATACAAAACTCATGAAAAGATGAAATTATTTTTCTCCCATTCTCTTTAAATGAGTCGGAATATAAAGATCAGTTAGAGAGATAAAATGCTATGAAAGTGTCTATATTTAATTCAGGTATCTACATTGTTTTTCAGAACTTTCTTTTACTATCAAAGAATGTCTGAAGAGAGAACCACCAGCCCAGGGGATGAAAAAACAAATACTTGCCTATCTCTAACATGTGCTCAGATGTAAGACACAAGGCTAAGAACAGAATAGAAATTTAAGGGCAGAAATAGTCGAGAATAGCAACCTATGTGCCAGTAAAGGAAGAAAAGGCGAAGCTGATGAGCCAGGGATCAAGTCTTCAGTTCTTACACACATGAAGTCCCAGTAGCGGTTATTACCTCTGAGATCTCTAAAAAGAGACTCCAGAATTCACCTAGACAAACCTCCCCACACAAATAGAGCTGATAACTGGGGCCAGATCACAGCTTGCCTCCATGTTAGATAAGAAGCTAGGACCATAATACCTCAATTTCCCATGTAACAACTCTTTGGGGATATGGGTTATCTATGTGTATGACAAATGCAAGAATATTTTATGCTAACCATTGGCAAGTTCAAGTTCTATTCCATGTGCACAGCTTGGAAGTACAGGCCAGGCTCATATAAGCTGCCAGTAGACAGAACCAGAGTGGGAAAGAGGGAAAGCTATTAGGTTCTTGGGAGGGCAGAGTTGGAGCTTTGCCCAAGTCCCCAAGGAGCCTCCAGATGTCCTTGGATCATTAACATTGCCAGTGTCACCTCCAGGTTCCTCTGTCTCATGACCTTTACTCAGCCTAAGGTCAGTGCACTGATTTATGTGACATTTGAATACATTTGAAAGTGTATGTATGTAGCTTTTAGCGCCACATAAACACCAGCCATATGGGCCACAGCTCTTCTCCTTCGGAAAGAAGAAAATCTTCCTTTTTCTTCTTATTGCAGCCCTCTGACTTGTGATCCCCGACAGAAAACTATTCTACCTCCCAAGTTTCTTCCCACTGCCACCTCTTCCATGTGTCCAACTCCTCATGACTCACTTCTTCCAGAAAGTCCTGCACTGACTCATCAGAGGCCCTGGAAATCGGACAGGCCTAAATGAGATGCTCACAACAGGCCCACACTTTCCCCCTGTGTTTACCTGATAGTTTCTTTCATGACTCATTTAACACTCTTCACCTACAAAAAAAAAGCATAAACAGACCCAGCCATGACTCTGCTTTCTTCTTACACCAGAGCTTGACAGGAGCACCAAATCTCTCAGTTGCTATCTAATGTCAAGTGCATGCGGACTACTGTTCAGTAGGAAAGATTTGGGATATGAAGGTCAAAGAACTGTGCTACCTTTAAAGAAGGAAAGAATAGAAACTATCACCAGAACAGGTCTAGGAAATACCAAGTCCACAGGTATTTGTTATATTTTAACTACAGCACGCAACTAGAGTTTTTTCAAGCATGATATATGCTTGATATCTGAACAAGCTATCTTAGAAAGTGCATGCGTTCGAGAGAAAAAGACACCAAGTGCTGACAACAAGATTACAAGAGGCAGTGTTCCACACTGGGCATCTTGTTCCCTTTACGAGGTGTTTGCTGAGCAGGAGGTGAGCGAAGGATATGCCTCTGCTGAGAGCATCAACTGGTCAGGCCCAGATTGACTCCATTGACTGTCATTTCTTAGGGAACTGAAGGGGAACCCTGTTCCTTCATAGGTGGCCTGCTGGTGCATTTAGAGCCCTGATACCTCCACTTCACAAGCGCCAATCTTTTATACTTATGAATTTGCTTTGAGATAGATCTTAATGTTACAAATCATGAAAATATTGGAAGAGGAATTTCATGCTTGTACTGCCTACTGGGCCTCTCCACAGCCAGCAGGCCTCAGCTTATTATGTCCACGTTGGGATGCCAAGACTTGAGACTTGTACCCATTCTGAACAAGTTAGTTAACTGAAATGGATGCATGTCATCTGACTCTTGTTGCATCTAATAGGATCCACTGACCCAAGTTAAAAGTCCCTCAAGCACACAAAATTATTATCACACATGGATGACAAGGGGCCAATCCTCCGACCCCTCTCCAGAGAGACCTTTGGGAGCAATCTTGTCTGGCTCTTGGTCACCTGTTTATTCTAAGCTACTGATGAACAATTTGTTTGAATCAGTCTTGAACATATCACAGGAACCTCTTGAGCAACTGTTACACCAGAAGTCACTTTCTATGAGCATGAGCAAGCAAGTGTGCAATAGAGGCAAGCCATAAAAAATTCCCACAGGCTTCTTTGTTAATGCCGAGAAATTCCATCTTTGCCTAAAAAGAAAGGTTCAGTGTTATCTGAATTTGCTTAAAATATTGATGCTCTTCTCCATTTTCTCATTCTGGGTGCTACCGATACTTAATGAGAGGGGGGCCGAAGTAGGCAGTCTAATTATGAATGCTGCAAGTCGTATGTGTGAAGATCTGCTCTCTACAGAGTTCTGAGCCAATGCTGGAGGCTTTTCAGTAGCTTCCACAGTGAAAATGAAACAAACAAACAAACAGCAAATACCATGGGGAGGGCGGCATCATGTTCAATAGCTTTTTCTACACTTTCCACAGACAAAAAACACAGCATAGTCAACACTAAACTCACAATTAGAAACGAGCTCCAAGTGCCAAATGGCTGTTATATTGGGACCAGGCTCCGTGCTTAGAGCAATCTGCTCCCCCTCAGATCCACACACTCAGCCAGGAGCCCCGGACTTCTGTTCCGTACCTCTAAGGTGCCCTGATGTAGGAAAGGATAGTGACCAGGGGCTCTGGTTTCTAATCTAATGGCATGCATACATTCAGCCATAATTAAAATAAAGGGAAAAACACAAATTCACAAACAGGGAATTAAAAGAAATTATAATTTTTCTTCTGCCATCCCACTAGTAAAAGCCTCAAAAACTGTCTGCCTTCTCCCACTGGGATCCTTGTAAGATACTGTCCTCCATGTGTTGTTCTTTATTGAGAACTGCCTGAGAAAACTCACTGTCTCACTGCAGCTTTGCTGGACTAGCTAACTTCATGGGGACCATGAGTCACATGGCCGTCGTTCTCCCACCTCATGGCTGTGGATCCAGCAAGGCGTGGAGCCAAAACTCTGACTCAGCTCTAGCACAAGAAACGGGGTCACAGGAAGATGCACCGAGTCCTAACCTCACCCCTTATTTCACCCTGCTTTCTCTCGCAGCTTATTACCTGTTTGATTTTTCATCTTTTATTTCTCTTTCTGAAACTACTGTTTAACCCTTTTATAAACAAAAACAGAATTCCAAGCTACTTTCATTATTGACATTAATATCAGGCGGCAAACTTCATTTCTTTAACAACTTGCAGTTTCAACTCTGTCACTGTAACTAACACACAAAAGCATCTAGTACCCGTCTAATGTTCCCATATACATGGTTCTAGCCAAAATTCAGGTCAAAATTGTCATTTTGAGCATCATTGTTACTACAATATTTTTAAACCCTAGCACTCACACAAATCTGCATAGCATCCTTCTAGCTTTTGGATCTGTGACTACAATTGACCTTCAAATCTAGCGTGTCTCCTACAACTACCAAAGGCGGTCTCACATAGCATATCCTTTGAAATTCTGGCCTAGAACCAATGACTCAATATTTCATTCACTTGATTTTCTAAATAATACCAGCCAGCTAGTCAAAAGCATAACAATTCCTGTTTGGTAATGGAACCTCTACACCATGAGAACTAGACAGCCAAGACCCTGGAAAATTTTTTAATCATTAGAACATGCATGAGTAATTTATTTCCTCCATTGGAATCCAGTGATGGAGTTAAGAAAAGTCATTCCTGCACAAACAAGGAGCACAGGAACTTTAATGTGGTCCTCTAAAGTGGTCCCACAGAGCAAACCTGCCTCCTGAGTCACTGGCCTAGTGAGATCATGCAGTAGTAGAGAATGAAATTCACAAGGCAGTCTCCAGAGAAGATTTAACTCCTTACTCATAATGAACTCACAGCGCTTCAACCACATCTAAGAGAAAGAAATGTGAAGCTCAAATCACAGTCATTTTCAAGTCACTGACATTGCTAATGTAGGGAAGGGCGAAACGTTCACAATTTGAACTCTTGAGACCCTGAGTAAACCAGTCTATTCATTTTACGAGTCAGAAATTGGGGGTTGGGGAAGAGACTGCATACACCATTTTTTTGAGTTTTAATTTCTTCTTCAGGAAATAATGAGGAAGAGAGTCTGAGAAAGCCGCAAATTCCCAACTTCAACGTTCTATGGCTGCAAGAATATTTGTTAGTATTTGCCACCTACCTTGGATCATCCTTTCAATGTTGTCTAGCAACTAAAAATATGTACTATGTAGATATTAGGTTTCAGCATATTTAAATCATTATTCAAGAATCTGAGTATTTTCCTTTAATCAATTTCAAACATTTACTGGTTTGAATTACTAATTCCTACCCATGAAACAATATATTCATGTATGTGTCTTTGTTCAACATACTCTCCAATAAATACTCAAGTTAATTCTGTTTTCCAATGCCTTGACAATAATGAACAGAAATAAATGAAACTTTGGCTTAGTTAATATTTTTCATATTCCCATTGAGTTTGCAATCTATAAAATTCCAGGGTGGTAGGTCCATGTGTGTCTTTTTAACAACTGTATACCCAGTGCTCAGCACCTAATCATTACAATCAACATGCTGACTAAACGAAGACGAAAACAAAGCACAAGTAGCACAAAGGAAATCCGCTCCTTTCCAGAGAAGACTTAAGGATGCTTTGCCAGGCTGGACCTCTGCCACTCAGAAACAACCCATCTACCCCGACAGGGAAAAGCCGTTCTTAAAATGCTAAGCAGAAGTCCAGATATAGGAATTGTATGCTTGCGTGCTCCCTTCTGAAGTAGAGTTTTAGAGCAGTATTTCAAAGTTTGGGGACAGCAGAGTATGAAGGGAAGAGCCAGTTCTTCTTAATCTGTCCATGTCTCACCTGTGCGAACTATGCAAGTTTCTCAACGTCCCTAAGTCTTGATTTCCTCTACTGTAAAATGGGCTAGGGGTTACCTTGAGTTATTGAAGACAACCACTGCTCATGCGGCGCCCTCATTAAATGGTAACTACTACTATTGATTGATGTGAAATCTATTCCTAGAAAACATTAACCCCTCTGGTTTTCCAGGGGGGATCAGAATGATCCATCTTTAAGAGCTATGTAGCTTCCCAGATACACGTACATATGAGAGCTAGAGGATCAAATGAGGCCGATCCTTGGAAGTGCAGGAAGCACCAAGTGGACAGAGGAGACAGGAGTGGGTGTCACGGCAGATGGTCCCTCTGCTTGGGTGTGGTGCAGAAGGAGCACTGCAGTCTCTCTTTCTCCAGCAGCTGGCAGCCAAACAACCCTTTTCCCTTCCACGTTCTATTGGTTAATTAGCTAATCCTTGTTAGGGTGGGTTTCCTTCCTCAGGCCCAGAAATCCACAGCTGAATCAACTAGACAGATGATTCTAAGTCACATTATGCTACAAAATTTTGGAAAAGTTAAATCTAAATCTAAAATGATAATCTTGAATTAAAAATTAGAAGAACTACACTCAGGGTGTCAAGACTGTATTATTTTTCTGTTGCTGTGATGAAATACCCAAAGCAAGACAATTTATAGGAGGAAAGGGTGATTCAAGCTTTGTGACAGAGGGATAAGCCTATCATTGTGAGAAGCACGGAAGCAAACGGACATGACAGACAGAACAGTAAGCTAAATGACCGTGTTCTCAATCACAAGCAGAAGGAACTGGAACTATGGTGATGAACCACAGAGAGGTTCTTCCCTCAGCAAGTTTACACCTCCCAAACCTCTCCAAACAGTGAAATATGTGAGCCTATGAGGGGTATTTATCATTCACATCACCACAAGTACCAAAACTCCAGGACTCCATGGCATGTATTAAGTGTAGCTGCAACACTATCATAACACAATATGAGACAAGGCCAGAGGTGTTACCCAGTTATCCCGGCCCTTGGAATGCTAACGCAGAAGAGGTTTCATGAGTGCAAGGCTAGCTTTGGCTACATAGTGAGTTCAAAGTTTGAACCACAGAGCAGCTTTAGAGCTTTGAGCATAAAGAATATTCACAATTCTGGGACCTGGGAGATTTCTCAGTGCTACGTAAGCCCAATGACCTGAGTTCAGATCCTAAGACCCCCATGGGAAAGCTGGCTGCAGTATCCTGAATATCTGAAATCCCAGTGCCATGACAAAGACATCACTGGAGGTCCACAGACCACCTATGCTTGGTTAAAAAGTAATGAACCACCAGAAACTCTCTCAAACAAGGTCAAAGATGAGGACAAACACTCACACGGTTGTCCTCTGATCTCTACCCAGGCATGCCCACGCGCACACACATTCAAATACTCACAATTCAGTACATAGATGTCATGTGTTTTTATCCTGTTCATGAGATTCTGACCACCAACTAAATAATTAGCTTGATACTTGAAGGAGTCACTGAACCTAAGAGCAGGTACTTGGAGCACAAAAGATAAATCAAAGGTTTTTAGTACAATGCTACACAGCAGAACTACTTGGGACTCATGTAGGATCAAAGGTTCTGTGAAGACAGGAATCCACAGGTAAAATCATGAAGTCAATTCAAAGCCTGACACCAGGTGCAAGCCAAGGAGGTATGTATCGTCTTGGGGGGGGGGGGGAAGGCAAGGGAATATTTGCCGATCCAGTGCAAACCAAAAGCAGCAAAGAGCTGCTCATCATTTCCAATGTCTCCATGGTCCTGAGGATGGGTTTGGAGCCACGTCACATCAGATGTTTGCATCTGAATCTACTTTGCACCTCATCATTCAGAAGGATCTGTGTGTGTGTTTGACTCAGGAAAGCTTGTTGACAACATGATATAGGCCAGGGTTTTTTTTTTTTCTGAAGCTGGAGAACTATTTTTCCCATACTGAAAAAGAACAAAAAGGGGAACAGCCAGGACAATCACCTCCTTATGCAGTAATCAAAGCCTTGTACTGCCAGGCACAGAAATGAAGGCAAATTCTGAAAGGCAAATTAGAAATTGGTGGAGGGAATTTTCAGGCAGCAATGAAAAGAGAAAAAGAGAATTGCTCTCTGGGGCTAATGATTCAACTTGAAGAGCTGTGTTTTAAACGTTCACGGAGGTCTAGGCCCACGCCACAGGGAGCACATGGGGCAGAAGGGTTAGAACAGAGACCGAGATGAAAACCAGTGAATGCCAGTTAGACAGGTTCAGTCCTGAGAATACTCAGAGCCCCATGCAGTGGTCAATCCACAGCTGCGTCACAAGACGAAATTTCCAACAAAATCATTTTTAAGAGGTATGCAGGAAAAGATGCATTTCATGTGCATACTAGCTGTACTGATAATCAGTGAATATGTCTTTCTGACTAAACATCTTATCTCACTGAGTGACTGTTACAAACACAGGCTGGGCTGAGAAGAGAGAAGCAGCTTCTAGTCACAGGTATCTTCCTACAGTGCATTTCTTAATCTGCTCTGGATGTACACATACAGATGCCAGCCTCTAGGCTTTCCACTAAGCACATCTTTGCTCTTAATAATCTGTGAATACAGCGATAGGAAATGAAAAATGATCATGCTTTCTAGCTCCACACAGCCCCAATACGGAAATTGCTGGTGCCACCTATTGTTGAAAACACAGAACTGAAGGGCTAACTACCATCCTGAAACTGCAGTTACCTTCCTCAATGTGAAGGCTCAAACTCTGCCGGCTGGGAGAATCTAATAAACAGTCCACTCTGCTCGAACATAAAACAAGCATGTCATGAAGCCTCTCCACTTCTGCATAATGACTTGTTCATAATATAATCTAGCAATAATTAACTGCTTTACAAAAGTAAAAAAAAATACTGAGGCAGCTTTGCATGGACTGGTAGCGAATGAGTTACAAAAGAAATTGTTGGGTGTAAAATGGTGTTATGGGTGGTATGTACTAATGCAGCATTGTCTATGAACAAAGGAAACATACACATATATTTATAGAAGTTCTCAGAGAAAACATGCAAGGATCCCAGGACTTGGAAACTGAAGTAGGAGGATTACGGATTCAAGACTAGCCTGGGCTACTTGGTAAGAATTCTACCTCAGAGAAAGAGGCAGAGGGAGGGAAGGAAGGAAGGAAGGAAGGAAGGAGGGAAGGAGGGAAGGAGCGAGGGATGGAGGGAAGGAGGGAGGGAACAAAGCTTGAGAGAAAGCTCAATCAACATAAAGTACACACACAAGAGGACCTGGCTTATATCTACAGAACCCAGATAAAAATGCTCAGAGAGTAGCCTGTGTTCCTAAGTCCAGTGCTGGAGATACTGAGACAGAAGGATCCCTGGGACTCAATGCTCAAGCAATCTGACCTAACTGGTGACCTCCAGACCAATGAGGGACTTTGTTTCAAAGGAGGTAGTCACTGGGGGTTGTTTCTCAACTTCAACTCACTTAAACGCACATGCATGAGTGCACACATGTGAACGAACAAACACACACACACAGAATTCACTCAAAAAATATCAGCTAAGGCAATCACCTATGACAAGGGCTCAACAAATGGAGGAAACTGCAAGACTCAATTCACTCAACTCCCTTTCTCTCTGTACAGAAATGTTACCATACATACATATTTCTAGAATATTTTAGAGGTAATTTAAAATTAATAATATCTTTACTATAACAGCTGATCTGAAGGTAGTATATCTGAAAGAAATAAAGGAAGAATGTGAACAGTTCTAATGCTGGCTGATTACCAAGAAACAAAGGGTTGGGGAATGAGCACAGCTCATCTGGAAAGGCAGGCAGGATGGTGGCGTGGGTCATCACCTGACTTGAAAGGAGGCCTGGAAGCTTCCAGAGCACACTGCGACCCCTAGCCTAATGTGTACTCAAGGTACATTTCCAAGTGTCCTGAAGCATAGATACTCTCTTCAGATTTATTAAGATATGAAAAAGATTAAAAAAAAACCATTTCCTTATTAACATTTGCTTTTCTAAAAGCTTTCATAGAAAGTTTTCATTACAGTCTTATTTCTGATTCTAAAAGAATAAGGAAGAAGGAAAGGCTCTAACAACTCAGGAAGCTTTTTAGCCATTTCATAACAACATACATGAGAGCTGAGAAGACGTTTATACTTGAGTACACATCATATCAAATGTCATGTCTCTTGAATATTGGTTCATGAGAATAATTTCTGTAAACTTACTTATTTCTTAATATCATTCTCCTTAACTTAAGATAATACTGACATTTACACTGAAGGTGGAGCTTTGATATTTATTCTGAATACTGCCCAATCAGGGTAACAGCAGGAAGAAAATAAATCCCTTAATTTCTGAAGCAGTCCTGCAAGAGAAAGAAGGAGGGACAGGCATACCATAGCATCTCAAAAGTTCCTGGAGAGGGGAGGAGGTGGGGTGGGCAGGCCAAGTAAGCCAAGCTAAAGGTACAGCTGTTCTGGTCCAACCCAGTCCTTAACATCTAAAGGTTTAATTCTACAAACAAACCCAGTCAAGTTTCTTCAGTCTCCAGACAAGACAAATCCTAATTGATTAAGGAGGAAAGAGGAGGAGGAAGTAAGAAGAGCATGGGCAGGAGGGAAGGAGAGGGAGGGTAAGAGGGGGAGGAGAGGGGGAGGGGGCAGAGAACACAAATGGGGCTGAGGAGACAAAGACATACTAGAAGCAAACAGAATCTATAATTGTACTGGGACTTCTAAGAGAGACAAAAGTCCAAACTGCATCATGATAAGCAGTCTGTCTTGCTACTTAATGCCAAGGATTAATTCCCACCAGTCAGCAGAAGAAGCTGTAGGAAATGGTGGAGGTTGGGAGCTCCAGGGATCAGTAGCTCTGACCCTAGAAACTCAGCCATGTTGTCAGCCTGCTCTCAGAATACACCACAGCCCTCAAATCAGCAGCTCAGAGCACAGAAATAAATGTTAAACTCCATTACAATACTTAATTATCTGCTGGGCCTAGGGAGGCAGGTAAAAAGCAACTGTAAACCAGAAAAGCATTAGTCACTGAAGAGAAATAAAAGAACAAACAAAACAAGTAAAAATCCCTCACATTCAAAAGGAGCCCACAAGCTGGACTTCCAAAACAAAAAAGAATCTACTTCTAAGAAAGTCAAGTCAACCCAACTGTCATGTTATGAATTCAGCCCAAGTGAAATTAACTTCTTAGAAAATCAGACAAAACTCTAAATATACTTAAAGGAATCGATGAGTAGAATGGAGCGTCCATTTTTAAGCATGGATTTATGAAAACAAGAAAAGCAGACAACCTACTAGGTAACAATAAAACTCTTAGGACATACCAACACCGTACGTGGTACTGTAAAGACATAATGAGTTAAGCTTAGTTTAACAAACCTGAAACATGCAAAAGGAATAGTGAATTCAAAGGCATTGCTTTGGAGACACTATTTCTTCATCCCAAAGGATGCAAAAGCAAGTACAGCCTTCTTTGAAATTAAAGTTCAACTAAGAAACATGAAAAACGGGCTAAAAGGCTCTGATATACATGCAATTATTCTATTAAAAAGTACAGTGAATTACATTTAAAAAGTGTCTGACAAGGTTGCCTAGAACTGGAGAAACATGTTCTTAGAATGAAAATGAAAGGAGAAAAAACAAAACAAAACAAGCTCACACCTAGACCACTGAGACTTAACAGACAAACGTCAGGCTCAGGGAAAACTTATATGGATTCCAGTTAGATGGATTATTTTAAAAATCAGAAGCAAAGCCAGCACCACACAATATATTCTAAGTTTTAAAGGAAAAAACTGTCAATCAATAGTCTTATGCCCAACTGAAGTAGCACAGGATCATTAAAGCAGAATAAATACGTTTGCAGACTTTGAAATTCAAATTTTTTGACGGGATTTTGTTTGTTTGTTTGTTTGCTTTGCACTAGTGCTCTTTTTGGTTTTGGTTGTTGTTTTTGGTTGATTGGTTGTTATTTTCTGGTTTTATTTTGTTTTGTTTGAGAGAAGACCTTAGACTGTATCCCAGGCTGAAGTGGAACTCATTAGGTAGCTGGAGCTTAACAGTAATTCTCCAGCCTCAGCCTTCCAAGTGCTGTGATTACAGATGTAATCTACCACATCTACTCGAGATGAAGATATACTGCTTACAGTAAATACTTGTAAGAATTATTTGTTTATTTACTGTCACTCTTTTCAAACACACCAGAAGAGGCATGGGATCCCATTACAGATGGTTGTGAGTCACTATGTGGTTGCTGGGAATTGAACTGAGGACCTATGGAAGAGCAGTCAGTGCTCTTAACCACTGAGCCTTCTCTCTAGCCCCAAAGATTACGATTTTTATAACTCACCACCTTCATAGAAATTCCAGTAAAATGTATACTTCGTATGGCTTGTTTGAAGTCCTGGGACAACACTTAGTTCCACGGTAGGCAATTTGTATAAACATGCCTTAACTAAGTTACCACCAGAAATCAAGCGTATTAATTTATTCAAACCATTGCTTTTTGTGTAAGATTTCAATAAACTTTTTTAACTCACCATTTTACAACCCCCAACACTTTTTTCTTTTTATTTTTTCAATTTTATAGACACACACAATAGGCAGTGGTCATATTAATCCCTCCACTACTGTAGCTTACTCCTTCCCACTGCTGGTAATCCCCTTTCTTCCCAACTAGTTCATAGTCCCACTCTCAGGTCTTTTGTGCACATGTGTGCTACGACTGACACTATTACTATTTTCTATGAGCCTAGATAAGGGACTAGCTACTAAAGCATGGTCAGCTGAGCAGTGGTTACACCACTGAAGAAAATGACAACCCCACACACCACCCGTCACCATTGCTGCCAAGGGAGGAGTAGGGCCTCATGAGCCTCCTACCCGATTCCTAAGAGAATGTTATACAAGTCTTACAGGTAAGCCATATGTGTTTCATGATTCCAGCATCACCCCTCCACATGCTAGTCCTCGATGTGCTATTCACAGGCTGTGCGACTTTGAGGAAATGCCATGCATTTCAGTGTTTGGTTTTTAAATGTAGGTAATTTTCATAGTAATTTGAGGGGTACCATATAAGGCATTTTCTAAATACCACAAAAGTGCCATCAGTGGGCAGCTTACCACTAAACAGTGCTGCAATCATCAATATCTGCCTCAGGAAGTACTTGAATTAAAGATGAAGGTGATGAAGGACACAAGAAGCATCTAAAATTAGAAAAGCAGGGATGTAGAGATGGTTCGGAGGTTAAGAGCACCTGTTCCTCTTACAGAGGACCTGAGTTTGATTCCTAGCACCCTGGCTCACAACAGTTTTGCAACTCCAATCTCAGGGGATCTGATACCTTCTTCTGACCTTCATGAACACCAGGCAAACAGATCTCGAGCGCGCACGCGCGTGTGTGTTTGTGTGTGTGTGTGTGTATGTGTGTGTAACAAAAATAAGTCTAAAAAAATTAATTCCTATTCTTTTATTTCCTCCTCTACTATTGTCATTTACCAAGTTATATTCAAACCTTCAACTCTAAGATGTAAGTAAGCCATTGATAAAATTAGCTAGGAAACTTTGACCATTCCAAAGAAGAGATTAGTAATCCTGGAATATTTTGGTGTGAATCAAATTGGGGCAAAATATTCTTTTGCTTGGACCAGTTTTTTGCCTACTACAGAATATCGTTGACTACTCCACTCCCAGGGTCACCACCACAGCAACAGGACAATACTGCTTGTATCAACAAAGTAGTAGCTCCAATGACAAGTCGCATGAACTTGAAAGCAGTGACATAAACTCACAAGTGACACTGTTTTTCAAAGAGAAAGATTCCTACAGTCTTTAATCTTCAAACACTGCAGATGAGAACATTCCCTGGTGACCTTGACCATTGTGTGAGAGAAACCATAATTAACCAAAAGTTACCTCTGACTCTTACACTTCTCTTAGGTATGAGATTCTACCACCTATTGTCACCAAACCCCACGCTGGGAACTCACCAAGCATTCTCTCTTGGGAGAACACTCTCTACCAGAGCCAACCCCTCTTGGGACTGCTCAAGCACCACCCAACACTTGTCAATTCCATCTAAGGATCTAGAACTTCCTTCAGTCTCTTCAGCAATTCCAGGACAATGAAATCAGCAAAGTAGACTGAATGTGCCAAGGGTCACTTCCACAGACTCCTGCTGCAAGTGGTTCTGTTGTGGTTCAGCCACACAAATCCTTGTACCTTAGACTTCAGATTGAAGAGTCTTTTACCAAAGAAAGTAACTCAAATGTCTCCCTTTACACAGTTCCCCTGTGTTGGCAGCGGTGTCACTATGCCCAGGGTCCTGTGACAGGGTTCTTGTATGGTGTGCTTCACTTGAGTCTCCTTTCCATTCCTCACTTTATACAGCCCTCTCTGACCAAGGAATAATTAGGAGTTGGTTCTCGTTGGTCTAAGGCTACACCTCTGTTCCCCAATCAACTGATGTAAGAAACAAGGTAATGTAGAATTTTCAGAGATCTATTGGTCTTTTTCTTCCAAGTTCATCTTCTTGTTCCTTTAGAAGCAGAGATCCTGGTAGACAGGCATCGTGCCAGGAAGATGCAAGATGATTCAGGTGGCTCAGTGTGGTTGGAGAAGGATTGTCGTTTGACAGCCATGTCACCTTCAAGAAGACTTTTTTTTTTTTTTTTTTTTTTTTGTTTCCTGGTTCCTCGGTCGGGAGCCAGGAGGAGGTAGTTTACTCATTTGCAGTGAGGGCTGTGTGAGACAGCAAGCCCGGTCGGTTAAGTATCACACTATAATAATTCCAATCCATTATGTGCATGTCAATTGGTAACACTGAGCCCAAGGTCACCCTACCACTCAGAACATTTTTGGACTGGAGATATGGCTCAGTCATCAGCAAGGCTTAAACCAAGAATACCAAAGACACTTATCTGACTTTGGAACTCGCAGCCCAAGTTCCTCGTTAGCTCTAGATATCTAGAGGCCCCGAAGGTGTCTGTCGATGAATTCAGTGGTACCAACCCACCTGCCTCAAACATGGAAACTGCGCCCAGGGGCTTACTGAAACTGGTATAAGGGGCTGAGGAGATGTTCAGTGGGTAAAGTGTCTCCTGCACAAGCATGAGGACTTGAATTTGGATGCCAAGATCCCACGTGGAAGCCTGGCCCACCAAAATCATGAATACATACTGGCCTCGCAGTCTAGCTAAACCAGGAGTTCTAGTTTCAGTGAAAAACATACACAAATCGGATGGGGGCATCACTGGGTTGGTAAAGCTGGCAGGGAGGCCTCCTGAAAGATGGGAAGTGTTCATGTGAGTACCACTGCTCAGGACTCCGTGGGGAATTGTATCACCTTCAAGTTTCTAACAACTTAGTATCATCCATCCATGCCACGAATCATGCTCAATGCTTCTTATAGCAATTCAGTCCTTTTGGTAACAGAGGAGAAGAATTCTGTCAAGCAGAGGAGAAGGATTCATTCACTCTTAACTTAGTCTACTGGCCCTCGACTAGGGTCCTTCCCTGTGGCCAAGCCTTTTCTGTGCAAGTCTGTGTGGCCATGTGAATGCAATGATGCGTGTGCAAGAAAAAAAAATACACTCCCCATCAAGGACGCTGGAGTATGTCCAAATCTAGGGGAAAAAAATATCTTTCATCTTGACCTCGGCCCTACATCCTTGTCTTGTAACCACCTCGCAGTTCTTAAACACCAATAATAACAGGCCGCACACTCCTGAGGAGCAATGGGAGAAGACCAGGAGCATGAAACTGAGGACTGATTTAAGCTCCCTCTGCAGAGTGCATCCCTGCATACTGATGAGTGTGTTTTTCAGATGTTGCCAGTGGGCAGGAACAACAGCCACCCGAAAGAGCAAAATAACTATGTGGAAGGGATTGTGGGTATGGCTCAAGCTGCTTACTGATTAACACCATTGCACACAACGCTCTGCACAAACCTGCGTAGTCATTGTTCCTAGTAAAACAAGCCTTTGTTGACAACCGAACACAAATGATCCTTGCTGACCAAGTTCACTGTTCTCACACGGCTTAACAGTTGGAGCACTGCTCCCTGCCCAAAGCCAGGAAAACTTGACGTGGTTGTCAAGGGGTGGTTGTGTGTGTGTCGGGGGGGGGGATTGTAAAACACAGACACACAGACACACACACACACATGAGCTAGAGAGGAGGGCAAGCCTTTTTGTTTTGAAGGTGAGAATGAGGCGGGTGATCTCATGCACTGAACATGTTTGTGGTTTCCATCAGTATGTCTCCTTCATTTACCAAAACTGTGAGCTTTTAAATAGCCCCTGCTCCAAACAGCTTATAATATTAAGAATTACCACTTTTAAGAAGTATTTCCCCTTTCCACATGAGCTGGGATGTGACAGGCTGAATATTGGTTTTTAGGTTGGAACAGTTTTTTGTTACAGTATTTGCAAACATTGGCTGTTAAGAGTGAACTGTAGACGCAAACCCCATTTTAAGAAAACATGGGCGAAAAGAATCTGAAGTTGTCAAACACTGCAGTCTAATTTCCACCACAGACCAGAAAGCATTCACTCCAAGGTGACTGTCAACAACTTTTCCACAGCGTTTAATTACTCACAAATGGTGTGGAGCCCCAACTATGCGGAAGGCATCTTGACAAGAATCAATTTATGCAAATTCCTTTTTCTTCCTAAATTTTTAGGCCCCTAACATATTACAGAAGGCGCAAGGAACCTGAGAAAAAACCCTTCAATGAAAGCTAGCTAAATCTTCCAACGATAGAGGGTTGGTTTTTTTTTGGTTTGTTTGTTTTTTCTACCACAGCAATTCGTGAAAAATATTTTAAGCTCAGGATTCCCTCAGAGGTGACTCAGGCTCACCCTCAGGTGTGAGAACTCCCTCCAGCTGAAGCCAAAGGAATCCTGTGCAGCACAGCAGCAGCAGGTCAGGGGCCACAGCACCCACTCTTCAGTCCTCATGTGGACACCACGGTAATGTCTCAAAGAGCAATGTGACACTAAGGACAGAGTCTCTCACCTGTCTATCTCCTTCACTCATCCTGCTTCAAAGGCAAATGAAATCATCCAAACTAAGGGGAACAACTGGTTCCCCTGGCAAAGATGCTCTCAGCACACCATCCGGGTCTGCAAAGCTACACTTTGAAATAAACTAAATAGCCGACACCAGCCAGGGTTAGGTAGAGTCTCCAGGTAAAATAGTAAATAATCAAAAGACTACAATGGGAAGAACCAATAACCACATGAGGCAACTTTAAAATCAGTGACAGAAACCAGACTGCAGACGCTCAGTCTACAACAGGACAATAAACAAAATTAAAAGCAAAAAGAATCAACAAGTTTGGAGTAAGAGGATAAATTTCTGCTTTGGGCTCAGTCTGATGAGCCCCAAGGCATGGCTGAAACCCTACAGGTGGCACATTTTGGTGTCAGTTGGGATTTTAAGCCTTTTACCTTTTAAGCCACAAGTCTGGCTACTTTGGTGATATATCTTTATTATCAAATTCTGTCATCTTTATATCCCAAGTTCTATAAATGTTTGATTCTGATACCATGACTTACATCATTAACCACATATTTTGGGTTTTTTTTTTTTTGCACTGTTTCGCCAGTATTTAAAGCAAGAGTGCACCTACTGACATCTCCATTTCCCCTTTCTTGTTTCCCAAACACTGGAAAGGTATTGTCTCTTTCCTTGCCCTCCACTATTCAGCATTTTGCCAAGTTTGGTGGGGTCTTTCATAACTTCCCCATCCTTGGTTAATTTATGTTCTAGCAGTGTCGCATGGGTAGGTGTGTTCCCTTCATCCTACCTTTGACCAAAAGAATCCATCTCATAAGATTTCAACCTGAGAATCTTGTAGAGAAAACAGTTTCTCCAGAAATTTCCTGCGGCCATCCTGCTGTTTCTTTCCTTACCACTGTGCACAGGGTCGGAAGCAAGCCTCTGGGACCACTCCCAGGAGAACTGGAGCTTGCTCACCTCCTTCTCTGGGCTTTACTTTTCTAAGAGCATACCCTCAGTAAGGGACTGAAACATTGTGGCTACAGAGCAGCAGAGGCAGAGGTTCCTTCTTGGAAAAGTGAGTTAAAGGTTTCTTGGTCATTTTTCCATTATCTGTTTCTTTCTCTTTATTAGATTATATCTATTGTTTCCACTTGAATACATCGACAGCTAATTTAAGAATTGCTTTTAGGGATGGGAGAGATGGTTCAGTGGTTAGAACAGTGGCAGCTTTTTCCACATGACCCAGGTGTGACTCCCAGCATTCAAACGGCAACTAGTCTCTAACTCCAGTTCCAAGGGATCTGACATCTTTTGACCTCCGTGGGCAGCAGACATGTAGTTGCATATCAGTCTCCCCTGAGATAAAAACTTCCTGCAAGGAAGATTCCCAAGCAAAGATATAAACAACAACACAAGAGCTTCAAGAACTCCCTGAAACTGATCAGATTCACCAGGCCCCTCCCTGCCAAAGTAAGCTACAAAGAAGACAAGAATTGCCTAGAAGAAGCTAATTTAGGCCACTGAGGCACCTGGAAAGGACACTCTCCAACCTGATCAGCTGTCTGCAGGCTGTGCAGTGAGCCCCAGGTCCCCAGCTTTCTGAGATGTCACCCTCGGTGAGGGGGGCTTGGTGATACAGCTGTCTTTGAGTCCTCTGAGTCCTCTGAGTCCTTTGAGTCCTGTAGGTAACCCCTCACCCATACTCCTATAAGCAATCCCAATAAAACTTACTAGTCCATCGAGTTGGATGTTGGTGCTACCCTTGCTTCAGTCTATTGTGAGTTCCCTATTTGGGGTAAGTAGACAAGTGTGCTTAGTGTCCCCAGGCAAAATCTTATCACAACACATGCATACAAGCAGGGAAAACATCCATACACATAGAAGAAATTATTAAAGTAAGTTGTATCTAAGTAAGTACTGTAGTAGGTTTAAAGTGTTAACTGCCCTAGGTTCTGCGTGTCGGGAGTGTAACCAGTGGCATGTGCTTCCTAATTCTCAGCCATTAGAGCTTTACAACCATATCTCACATGTCAGCATTGTTTTGTATTTATTAACTTATTTTTCTACTCCAGGAATGTTTTTTCACCTTAAATTATTTCAAAAGCCATTTAATCTCACATTTTAAATTTTTTTCATTTGAATAATAAAAAAATTCTAGTTTATACACAGTGGGCACAATTACCATGAATTTACCTTCTAACAGAAACTTCAATCCTCTTTTTCCTAAATTTCATCTCTGAAAAGCCTACAGTAGCTGTAAGGGAGACTGTAGGATATCCGGATAGTAACAGGTAGCTTTAGGCTCATCTTGTGGCCAATCTACATTGACCTTAAAATCAGATGAAAGCAAGAAAAACTAGGAAAAAAAAATAAAAGTCGTTTATAATTCTAACATGAGTGTGTCAAGCACCTAAGGAGCAATGCACTGTTTGTCCAATTCTAGTTGAAAAAGAATGTTCAGGTAGAAACAAATGACACCGGAAGGGGAAGGAACCTTGGCTAGTCTGAGGAAGGGATGTATATGTACCCGAATCTGGCTAGTCTGAGGAAGGGATGTATATGTACCCGAATCTGTGTACATGTTTTCTGTAAACTAAATTCCTACTGAAACTAATCTTTGCACGTATTTGTTTTCCTTTTCTTCCAAAACATTGATTTCAAAAGCATTGTTCCTCCCAGGATAATGCAGCCTTATAATTAGGAGCCCGCTGGCACTTCCTTGCCTGCCTGGGTGCACATTCTGAAAACTGAAATGCATTAAACTCGAGGAAATTCCACTCTCAGCCCAAGCTTTAGCCCAAGGCTCGTGTGCTCTGTGCTTTCAAGGCCTGTGGGTTTCAAGTCATGGACACCAAAAGCTGAATTCATTTTATACAGAAATAATCCCATTGGTTTTCTTCTCACATCTTGGAATAGAACTGCACCATGTTTATTCTGTGCCTTTGGGTCCCTCAAACATGACAGGAGTTTACACGGGGGTCCTTGAGCTTGAACATCCAGGGAAAGTAGATTTGCTCTTGGGGACACTCCCTGACCTGTTTTCGTCCTTGTCAAAGGACTTCCATCATGCTGAGTTCCAGAACACATTGTCTTCTGCCGTTCCCTATGCAGCAGGAAGCTTTTTTCACCTTCTAACTCCAGGGCATCTCCAGGAAGTGGGGAAAACATGTGCCAAGCAAGCTATAGAAAACCTGCTTGGGCTTGGCCATCGGCCAAGAAATCCTATACTTGTTGCTCAACAAGGCTCTTTCTGAGGAACAATCATCTTTATTCAAGCTCCATAGGAATCCATCTGCTCCCTCTGAGGTGAAATCAAACACACAGCAACATACCAAAGATCCACACTCCCCAAGGCACTGATGCCAGCTGGCTGTTGGGCACAGCCAACGCATACCACATAAGAGCTCTGAGAGATGGAGGCTCCAGGACCAAGTGGGGTCCGAGACCCAAAGAGAGGAGTTCTTCATCATCGAATACCACACACTGTACTTATCCAGTAGGGCAGCTACTAACCCTGGGTAGCCAATGGGGTACTTGCAATGTGGCTTTCCTGGATATGACATGCTTCATAAGCAACATGCTATGTTAAGAAGACTTAGCACATAGAAGTCTGGCTCTCACTGTTGACATTTTATGTTAGGTTACACAGAGAAATATTATTTTACATACATTACGTTAAAAATTAACTTCATTAAAATTAACTGCATGTGTACTTTTTAATGTGGCCACACAAATTGCTTTAATTATTTATGGAGTTCCTATGTGTGACTTCCATTGTTTTTACTGAATAGTATTATTCCAGATGAGTCATGACTACAGAAGAGCCAGCCTCATATAAACACTGAGATTATAATGAGTTCTAGACAAATTACCATGACTGGCCCTAACAACTACCTGGCCCTGCATTAAAAATTCTAGGACTTAAGTCATTATGGCATTCTCTTTTTAGAAAAAAAAAAGATCAAGGAAAACCAGTATCTTCATATATTTTTAGTAGTAAAGCCATTTTCTACTTAGGGGGCACCTAGAAAGCTCTCATCAAGGTCAGATCCTATTCTCTCTCTGTGCTCAACCAGGAAGAAGAATGAAGTGATTGAGAGGATGGTTCAAAAGTGACTGAGGTTATCAAAAACTCACCCTTCTCCAAGTCAGAACCCAAGAGACACTTCTGTTATATCTGACCCTGATCGTGGCAGGTCATTGGCTCATCAAGTGTCTCCATCTTCTGCCTATGAAACCTACTGTGTCTACGGATACACTTATTACTGCACCATGTTATACAGACATGTACACATGTATGTATACACACATGTACAAACATGCACACTCAGGACTGACAAGGATATGGATACTCAGTCAATTTAATACTAGCAACTTTACAGTTAAGTTGAAAATTATAAATGAGAAATGGCTCCATAATTTTTTATTTGTCTTTTTCTATTAATAGATTTATAATACAGAATGCATTTGGAACCGGATTACTCTCGTATAATTCAGCCAGCGTACTGGAAGCAAGGCTGACTTATTTTCACCTCTGTGAGAGTTAGCACAGAAGATTGGGGATTCCAAGCGAATCTCTCAGGAAATCTGACAAGTGTTCTTGCAGCAGGGTTCACCTACATCTGCCTTGGATAAATGTGGCTCCACACCAATGATGAGAGATTAAATTTCTGAGTCCCTAACTACCAGAATGGTTTTGCATTAAAAAGTCATTAAACTCTTCACTTATCCCACCTGGTGTGGGGAAGTTTGTTTGATGAAGCAGAACAGAGGGAAGAATTTTGAACAGAGGGTCTACCAGACGCTCTCACATTATCACGGCATGAGATGATGCTCTTTCCCTTGCTGAGAACATATGGCCATTCCTTGTCTCTCCTCCTACCTCATGCCCCCTGGACCTCTATAGTGGTATATTGCTTCAAATGCAACTGAGTCTCTCTTAGCTGAATCACCAGTGTAACAACTGCCTGCTGGCCCCTGTGTAAGAAACACTGGTGTTTGCCCATGGCACTTACCACTCATATTGCTCTCCAACATGGCAGTGTCATTTAGCTCCACCAACCACCAACGGCGATGGCTATTTACCAAGAGTCACTGCTTGTTCCCAACCCTATTTATGATAGGCATGCTCATGACAGTTGTATGCTGTTGGTATCTGCATAATTTAATTAAATATTACATAAAGGGAATAGAAAAAATGGCAACTTTGTTCCCTATGAAAACTACCTTGAACATTTTTTTGTTTTTGGTTTTTGTTTTTTTCAGATGAGCTGCTTTTAAAACACTTGCTAAATTAGATCCTGCTAGGTATTTGTACAAGATCTTAGGGGATGCTTAAACCCCAGATGATTCCACACTCAAGACTGCTTCTTCACACATATTTTTAAGTTCCCACTCCACATTTAAAAAAAATCAGCATTTTACAAGAGTAATGCAATACAGATGATTGAAGTCAACTCCAAGAAGGCCCTCAATCAAAGAAAAGACACTGGTCCTACATCAAAAGACTGGTAAATAAATATGCATTTAGATGTTTTAAGTTGCTATAACATGTTTAATGTCTGCTGTGCTACTTTATAATTCCCCTGACTGAATCATTTATGTTAATAATCTGAGCAATGACCAGAACAGACAGTGCAAAGGAATTCTTGAAAAAAAAAAGAGAGAGAGAGAGAGAGAGAAATTTTCCCTAAGCCAAAGAAGACATTACTGTGATCCCTAAGTTCTTAGAATCAAGTGTTTCTTCCCGCAGAGACACATTTGTCTGAGTAATCAGAAGATCCACTTTGTGGTGCTAACTCACCTCTTGTCAAGTGTTAGCCTTAAGAAGTTTTCACATTCAATACATGTAACATAGGAACCATCACACCAGCCCTACTCACTCATGGCATATTCACAGAAAACAAAACTGAGCCCAACACAAGGTCATCTTGGGCCATGAAAAAAATGGGCTATATGTGTATATGACTGTGGGCGCTAAATGGCATCTTTCCCAACGTGAATAAATAACAAGATGAGTACATACAGAAAGACAGAAGTAAACCAGAAACTCCAAACCTCCATACACACCAAGGATGATGTTTTAAAAAATGATAAATTCTAAATGGAACCCATAAGCACAAAGTATTGTTTTTCGCAAAATGTATTATGGTTGCTAGCTGCTAACAGGTCTTATTAAATACTATCCAAATCACGTTTCTTCTTCAACACCCTTCGAGTTCACTGTCAGCACAGTAAAATGCTGTTTGAAGACTCCAATGTATGGCTTAATCTTTGCTTCATAACCTTGTCTTTCGTCAAATCTGAGCGTGAATCACTGGAGAACGTGGGCTCTATTTAGGCATTTTCAAACCCACAGGCTTTGCCGGTGGCTAGTACTCTCTGGCTATGAATGGACTCTAGCCAGGAAAACTCCAGAGCCCCCATCTTCCCTACCGTTTCCTCCAAGCCCCACGACACTTAAAGTCTGTGTGGTGTTTATCAATGCCCACAATGCTTGCTAAAAGCTCTCTCATTTCTAAGATGCTCTGAGTTACATCACAGCATGCAGACCCATGACAAGCCTGAATGCAGCGAGTCTACACTCAAGATGCTTGTTAGTAACGCTCACAGGTTTGGCTCCCTCTCCTACCTAGCATTTATTTTTCCCTTTCAACTTTGACTTAGTAAACTACCAGAAAGAACAATCAGGAAAAAGTAATTCTTGGCTGGCTTTCCACTTCCCCCTTACTACTACAAAAGGAAACAACCTTTTGCAAGTGGGACCATTTCATATGTGAGCCAGTGTAAGAAGCCATAAATCCTTCTTCAAATGGTTAATGAGGCTTTGCTGCTCAGCATTAAGTACTCCTGCATACAAAAGAGCATACACAAAGTCAGTCTAACTATATAGAGGAGCAAGCTATGCTCCCCAAGAATGCTACAGAACTAGCCTCACAGAGACTGAAAAGGAAACATTTTCACCATTACACTGGCTGTCTTAATAGCTACAATTTATATGTAATTTTTTTTCCTAAGGGCTACTTTTGTTTGCTTCAGAATTTCCGGTATTTCCAATCAAAGCTTAGGCCATAAGCAATTCACTCCTAAAGCACAGCCCACCACTAACCAGGATCCTTTGCCCAAAAGGAGGGATTCCCCCACCATACCCACTGAAGGCATCTATGCCTATAAAATCTGATAAGGTTAAAAAGTTAAGTCGAAGCTAACATCATCTTTACCTCCTACGATTTCCCAAGTCAGTGTTGCATGCAGCCTATTGTAGAACCTCTCTGGAGTTCTTAAGTTGTTTGTAGCCTAACACAGACACTTCCTTCATGGCTCTTCAGATCATGGATCCAAACACTGGCACCAAAGGATGTAAAATCAGCTTTACCTTAACCAGACAAGCTTGCATGCAGACTGATTTAACTTACAGAAGACATTTGTGAGAGCAGTTGAACTCTAGTCAATAGGCTCCATCACTCAGCCAAACAGCAGCTTTTAAACACTCTTGGGCTTCAAAAGCCCTAGCTATCTCTGTCTCTGATCAGCCCTCCTTCCCTGGTCTGTGCGAGTTCTGTGTGCCTCAGAACCCATAAGAATAGCTTCCCACTGCCATTTTTGACTAGCTTCAGGCCTCCCCAAGGTTTAAACCTCAGCCCTGCCTATTTCCCCTGATTCACTGTTTCCCTCTGCTGGCATAAGTCAATCCCAAACCTGCTGTTCTATGGGAGTGTATCCTCAGAGATCTAAGGACACCACCTCTTTGTTTGCAATGATCTTTGCAAAGAAAAAGATAAGCTTAAAGATGGTCATCTCAAGGTAAAAGAGTGCAGAGGGTAAAAAGTCATATTTCTTAATTATTAAAATTATGAATTTAATTATAATATAAAAGAGATTAGTGTATATCATTGAAGGGAAATAGTATAATTTTAAGAGTATGATGTATACATACATGTCTGTTTATATGTATCGACATTCTCCTACCTGTCTTATCAAATCAAATGTCCTTGTTTGAGGGTTTAACAGACTCTCCCTGAAACCCAACCACAGACCCCAGGGGGCATTAAAGAACTCCTCTACCAACAACTACTTCTTAAAATTAGGGGCAAAACTGAGTACTGCCACCATTTTAATTTAGCATTCTTTGGGAGCTGAAGACAACTCAGTAAGGATGAAACAAAGGTTTTAAATATTAAAGGATAAGTAACAGCGGTACCATTCCTCATACAGTATGATCCTATGCCGAAAAACCCCAGACCATAAACTAAGAAGCTAAATCAAGAGGATGCAGTATGACTAGCTCGCATTCTACTAAATATGTTTATTATATGATTAATAAAGCTGATAATCTGAAGCTATTTGGAAACAAAGTACAGGGCCACCCCAGGATGACATTACTTTCATTCTTTTCCTTTCTTTTTGACCCAAGCAACATTCCACATTCCACATTCCTAATGCATGGGAGTCATTTAACCTCTGAACTGTTCCAATCCTGTTTCCAAACAGTCCTTCAGATTTGCTACAGCAAAGAAACCCCAGGAGTTAACCATCGAGCCGGAGCATCAGTGGACCCTGTGGGGTTTACCATCCTGACTCTGCAGGAGCTCTCTCAACCAACATTCCAGGCACTTCTTAAACACTGATGAAGACCCAGCCACTTAGATCTGTTTGCTAAGAGGGGACAGAAGAATGATGTCCTGAGTCATACACAAAGCTCAGAACTGAGACTACCAAGAACTTTAAATGTCCCTGAGATGTAAGGGTTTTAAATACTAGCTTTGGGAAAGAGTTCTCTGCAGAATCAGCAGTCTGCAGTCCCCTGCCCCTGGAGGCAGTTCCCTGCCACTATCTTCTTCACTTACAGAGAACGGACTGCAGGTACTCTTCACGGGCAACACTGAGAGTCATCTAATTTCAACTACCCTTCTCAAAGGAGAAAAAGCAGACAAGTCAGGAGGCAGAAGACCAAGATGGGAGAGGAATTGAGGTTGGCCACATCTCGTTTCTCGGTCCCTAGATGTGGACAACTGCCGACCCTCTACAGCCCTACTCCTTCATTCTCAAGGGAAACTTGGACCAAAGTCAAAAGGGGGTTTTTCAGTTCATGTGTTTAATGGTGTTATGCAAGAGTAAACCCAAGAACATAAGATGACACTTAACTAAGGCAAAGGAAACGGGCCTGCTCAAACTCACTTCCACACACAGACAGAAGGAGTGGAAGCCAGGGCAGGGGCAGACAGCAACTCCTATCACTGAGACATGCAAACTTGGAAAATAGATCTGATTGTCTGGCTTTTGAGCCTTTCTGGGATAAGATACTATTTTGTAATTTCAAGGATAAAGTCAACTTTTTTTTCTTTGCTATATAAACTAGGTTATAAAGAGAGGAACAGGCCTCCACAATTCAAAGGACTTATTTTAACTATTAACTGCTGAAATACTCTCATCAGAAGTGCTAGGTATAATCTGTGTAAATCCTGGCCCTCCAAGAAGAGGGGGGATTTAAGAACTGGAGGTGAAAATACTGAGGGAGAAATGGGAGTCAGGGGTCTGCATGGAAGAGCGAGACTTCAGGGTTTCTACTCTGTAGGCAAACCTCACACCCCTCAGCCATTTGAGGAGCCATTATAAGGCTGGCATTGAACTTTTATAGTGACTTTCCTTCCCAATCTTCTCATCAAACACCTGCCCCATTCCCTCGTCATTCCAGGAGCACAATCCTTGAGGAATATTTTCAGCTCATTAATTGCATGAAGGACCTCTTTCTCTACAGGCTGGCAACTGGAAGCTGCACTGTGCAGCATAGCACCACAACAGTCTGTGTAGCCATTGAGCAACAGTGATGTCTAACTTCAATACATCTACTAAAAAATTAAATTATATCTATGGTTCCCATTTATGGCCCTCACACCTCCACAGGACAGTGCTACAGACAGAGCCTATAGGCATTCCCTTGGAATGTGGCTATAGATAACACTACTCAAATAAAAGGTCATCAGCACATACCAGCCAACTGAAGAGTTTATGGCATTATGGAAAAGCAATTGAATGAGTCCTGTTTAAATTTACCCATGATAAAATTCATACACAGAGACCACCTGAACCCTGTTTAAGAGCTAAAAACAAAAGTATAAAGGCCTGACACACCACTCAGGTCTCGGAGGTCAATGTCTCCAATCCTCTGTGACTCTTTGCCTTTGGACAAAGTAGGATGTAGAACTTGAGGATTCCACCATGGTGGAAGCAGTGATCAGAGATGCAGGGATAAAGAGAGGGGGAAAAAGAAAAAGGAGTAACGAGATGGAGAAGTCAGAAGGGATGGTGACAGACCGAAGAGAGAGGTAGGAAGCAGTGTATGGTGGGATGGGAAAGAGCCAGCCAGATTTGCACAGCTCAGGCAAGTCCCAAGGCAATACTGAGAAGGCCAGAATGGAGATTCAATTCAGCCTCACTGAGAACCAAGGGTACCTCAGAGCAAACCAGACCCCGAGCGGCCTGTAGCATACCTCTGGGCATTCAGATGAAGACCCACTCAGTATGTGGCTCGCTCACTTCTCTGACTTTTGTCTTTGTCAGTAGCCACAGCCTCCAGTTTAAGCGTAATTCCAAGTTCAGAGAATCTTAAACATGACTCCCCCCCACCCAAACCAAGGCAAATGGGCCCCATCTCACTTGTCATTTGTTCTAAAAAAATCATATTCTACTTAGTTATAGATGCAGATTTATTTTCATTTATAAGGCCAAATACACTCTATAACAACTGGTATATCCCAGAGCAGCATCTCCCAAGAGCTTGTTCTCAAAACACCCGTGTGACTGAGTTGTCCAGCACTCAGAACACACTCTCACAGGGATAAAACCAACCATGAATGAACTAACAACATGAAATACTATGGCCTGCCTCCTTTTCCTTGTATCTGAACTAGACAGTAGAGTCCTATCCTGGGAGCTGTGGTGTGGTGTTGCAGGGAGAGAAAGAGGAAAGGCAGACAGAAAGCCCTCTAACTCCTGGGGGAGGAAATAGGTAAAAGTAAGTAGGTAAGCCATTTATTCATGAGCAGGAGCTGCTGGGAAGTAGAGGCTACATCAGAAAAATGCTCACTGGCTAGAGAGATGGCTCAGTGGTTAAGAGCACTGACTGCTCTTCCAGAGGTCCTGAGTTCAATTCCCAGCAACTACATGGTGGCTCACAACCATCTGCAATGCGATCAGACGCCCTCTTCTGGTGTGTCTGAAGACAACTACAGTGTACTAATATATATAAAATAAATAAATAAATCTTAAAAATACACATACACATAAAAAGAAAAATGCTCACTGGAGAGAAACTACATTACCAATAATTCACCTAGTCAATGAAGACTTGAGTGACAGGCAGCTGAGAGACCCAGGCAGTAAGCAGCTCAAGCTTTGGGGCAGCATGGGCCCCTCCTCTCCCTTTTCTTCTTAGGGGCTTAAGGTGCTACAGCAGAGGCTTGCAATTTTCTCAACTATGATATGATGGTGTCATCATGTCAGTACATTTTCTCTACTTCTAGGGCATGGAAAATACCTAACAATTCCATGTGTTCAATAGTTAGGACCAAATAATTTGGTAAATATTTATGTCCCAACAATTTGATAGTCACCTGGGAAGAAAAACGATATAAATTGTTGGGACAGTAAAGCTGTATTTCATTCTTAAATAAGCACAATTTTCATAAAATATGATACTCCTAGGTACAGTACAGTTTCTCAGAGGTAGGATTTAGGTTTGATTCTGGCACCCTATTTTTTGTCCCACATTTTTTAAAAAACACAGTACTGGGTTTCTTAGTACAGCAAATCCCCAAAGCTCAGCTTTGGAAAGATGTGACATCACTGAAAGGCATGTGGTATGATCTCACACTGCAACTATGAACTACCTTAACCCAGCAGTTCCACAGCGGCTGACAAACCCCAGGTATCTGTGTGTTTGCTTCCAAAAAAAGAAAATTACAATAGCCCAGTCACCCTGTGAATTCACAGGGACACCCAAGGGCACCCCAAACAACTGTGTGGGAACCGTAAGACTAGAGTCTTCTCAACACCACCTTAAGACTCTTCTTGCTAATTTACAACTTGAAGCACACAGCTAACCAGGCCCTAGGCTGGGTCCTGAAGTAAACAGCCCCTGCCTACTGCAAGAGAACTTTCTAGGATTCGGAGAAGCCTGTAGGAAGTGACACATTATGGGATGGCTGACTGATACTCTGCAGCTCCAAGACAGGAAAAAGGAGCATGTGTTGCCACTTCCTGTGCTCATCCACCTTGTGCTGTGCCATAGAACACCTTTCTTTTTCAGACTGGTCATATTTCGTCTCTTCCCCCAACTCCTTCCAGATCCTCCCTACTTCCTTACCTAGCCAACTCATGATGTCTTCTCTCTCAAAACAAGCAAAATCTTTTCTAGAAAAATTAACAAAGACAAAAATAATAATAGTAAAATTAAAAAGCCCACGGAAAGAACATGGAGTTCATTTTGTGTTAGCCACCTCCTCCTGGGTATGAAGCCTACCTTGGAGGTGGTTGTTATACTCAGTGACACTTCATTGGAAAAAACTGATTTTCCCTCCCCCAGCCAGAATCAATTTCAATTAGCTTCTAGGTGGGGTGGGACTCTGCTTCCACATCCCTTTCTCAGTGCTGGGATTTTTGTCTGGTTTGAACGTGTGCAGCTCTTGTGCATGCAAGGATGGTCTCTGTGAATCTCACTGTGTCTAAAAGATCCCTGCAGGCGCTTCTGGCTTTTATAATCTTTCTGTCTCCTCTGCCATGTGGCCCTAAGCCTTAAGAGGTTTGATGAAGACATATAACAATCAAAACACTAAATATTCAGAGCAAACAAAGGATATTAAAAGTTGTAAAAGAAAAGAAAACAAGGCATATATAAATGCATGTCCTTGAAACTAACACCCGAGTTTTTAGTGGACACTCTGAAAGCTTCTAGCACCTAGACAGATATTCTACAAGCTTTGAGAGACTCCAATGCCAACCCAGACTACTATATCAGCAAAACTGTCCATCACAAATGACAGAGAAAGAAACACATTCCACAATAGGAACAAATATTAAGTAATCTAGCTCTACAGAAGGCACTAAGGAAGGAAAACGCCAATCTACAGAGAGGGTTAGCTACAGCCCAGGAGAACCTGAAACTAGACACAACACTATTGTAAGTGGTGATGCATAATACAGGGAGCATTAGCTGTCATTTGAGATTGTTCTGAATCTGTCCCAGATCACTAACAGAGAGGGCTAAGTCAGGTACATAGTCACTTGACTTTTCTCCCTGTTGAGAATAAAAATCAAATTCTAAGACAAAGATTTCACTGACATAAAACAAAAGGTAGAAAGGTTTGTCAGTTCACCCATTCACAAATTTATCCCTCCGTTCATTCAGTCATCCAACCATCATCTGCCCATGTGTGCATTCATTATCCCAGTCCCTCTACAGACTCTAAGATTTTACCATGTTTGAAACACTCAACATCATGGAAATGAAGTGTACAAGCCAGATACAGCCTGCCATTTGTTCTCTTCTCCAAGGCAACAGCAACCTCCCTTTGGCCCAATCCAATATGGAATTTCCTGGTTCCATCTAGTCTAACCTCATACCACCACGTGAGCTAGCCAATCACACTCCCCTTCTTGAATGGCTTTGTTGGCATGGCTTCCACAGTTCCCTCTACCCTGGATATCCTCCTACCTCACTGGTTACAGCTGCTTAGGTTCTTCCCAGCATTATACACTGATTTCCCCCAAGGCTTGGGTCTTGGCCAGCTTCTCCATCCTCATCATCCTTGGCCAGAGTTTAGTAGCCCCATGATACCATATATCCTCTTTGCTGTTAACACTTACATCTTGATCCCTGGCTCACAGTCTACTCCAGACCTCCAGCCTTTCATATCCAACTGTATATGCAAACAGTCCCATGTGAGAACCTGAGAGGTGCCCCAAATATGTGCAAAACAGAAATCTGATCTCCTACCCATTCTTACTGCTGAACAAGGAACCCTCAGCAATCCCTACTGAACGAACTAACACCAATCTAAATGTCTTACCATTCCCAAGTCACTGCCCATTTCAGCAGGGAGATTACACTAGCCGAACCCATCTTTCCTGTGGCCATTCTTCTCTCTAAACAGAGAGTTCTCAGCACAGGACACAAACAGCACACATCCTCTTCAGAAGTGTAAATTATGCCATCTGGATCCATTATGTAAAACCTTTTAAATACATTTCTATGACACTTAAAATCTCTGACCTTCCCACCTGAATGTCCAAGGACATATGGAATCTCAGGTTATCTGAACCAATAACCTATGTGCCTGCTTTCTCTCTTAATCAGGATTTCCAGTGTCTCACTGCTCACTTGACTCAGAGAAGCCCAACCCCCTCTAAAATATTCAAAATTGCTTTTGTTCCTCCTATAATACTAGTCCATGAGTACATCTCAGGAGCTCTCTAGTGACTGCTAACTCTAGTGGGATGTGGGATGAATGTCATCACTTTGCCTTAGACATGGAAGCACACAGTTCATGGGCTCTTAGCCCTTTACTTAAAGGAGCAACTGCAACAAGAAAAGGAGATGAGGCTGGCATCCTCCACGTTACCTCCAACTTGGCAAGTCCATAAAATAAGTGAGAATAAAAGAGAGGTGGTAAAGGAATAGAAGATACCCCTCAAGTCTGACCTTTAGTGGAAAAAGAGGAAAATCTTCAATCCAACATGCAGATGGGGCATCAACCATGGACTCTTACAAGAAACTAGAGTAATCAGGAAACACTCGGGAATCTAATTGCTAAAATTAGGGAAGACTTTTAAATAAGCAATAAAGAGCCAGCCAAGGCCTGGCTAGTGAGCCTGTGGTACATGGGAGGAGATAGGATCAATCAGAAAACTGAGTAATGTAACTTCCCATCCCTCCAGAAGGCAAAGGCTTCATAACCTGAGACAATATGAGCGAACTCAGTCCTGACTGACTGTCTTACCAAAGCCGTTAGGATCACTTGGTTTCATCCATCTGAAATCCTCATAAATTCCCTGGACTGGAAAGCAATAGAGGAGGGACGAGGGCTAAGGAGCTAGGAATAAAAGAAGCTGCATTTGCACCCCAGTTCACCCAGCCAAGCAGACCTGTGTTCTCTGAGGAGATTAAGAAAAGGCTAATCCAGCAGGGACCTCAAGGCTGCTGTGGGCCTATAATCCATTAGTGGGGAAAGTCTTTGAAAAGTAGGAAAGGCTTTGGCATGGCCCAGCATGTAAAGAGTTCATAAAACGAGGGAGCAAAGCAGAGGAGACAGTGAAAACGTAAAGATGGGAAGACATCTTTCTGGGTTACGTAAGATAAACATGGCTGCATTCATGTAGAGCTGGAGTTCTTAAGGAAGTAACGGAGAGAAAGCCAAATTGTGTGCTAAGGAGCCTTGGGGGAGGGGGGCTTCAAAACTGGAGGAGCAGTTCCCAGAAGACATCTGTGCTAGAACAACACAGGGAAAGACAAGCTATCCCAGGGGTGGGCAATTATTTCCTTGTCTAAGGAGGGTACACTTCCCTACAGCTAATGTTATACTAGGGGTAAATATGGCTTACCCAATCAAGAACTCCCCCAACAACTAGGTATGGTGGATGGAGAGGCAATATCTATAGCTATACCCAGAGTGCCAGCCCAGGGCAACCCTGACCCAGAGACCCAGCAGGTGCATCTGGGGAAAGCAGAACCTTGTTGTCCCTTAGACCTGAGTAGAGATATGAGCAAGTTGAGTCAGGCTCACTGTCTTGGCTACGTTTGCTGTTGCTATGATTAAACACCAGGACCAAAAGCAACTTGGAGATCCATGCAACAGTTCATCATCAAAAGCACTGAGGGCAGGAACTCATGGAGTCAGGAGATGATACAGAGGCCATGTAGGAGTGATGCTTACTGGCTAACTTCCCAGGGCTTGCTCAGGCTGCTTTCTTAGAGAACCCAAGACCACCTGCCCAAGAGTGGCACCACCTACAATGGGCTGGGACCTCCTCCATGAGTCATTAACTGAGAAAATGCCCCCACAGGCTTGCCTACAGCCTGATCATATGTAGATATTTTCTCAATCGAGGCTACTTCCTCCCTGATGGCTCTAACTTGTGTCAAGTTGACATAAAAACCAGCCAATACACCCACTAAGTTTATCAGGTGTAGAGAAATGTAGGGAGGCTCTGTTGAAGAGCTCCAGGATAAGGAAATGGCCCAGAGAGAATGACTAAGGATTACAGGGAGCTAATTTAAGTTAGCACCTCCTGGCCATGATGGGTACTGAACCTTGATCTATGGAAAGAGCAATTGATACCAACGGGCAGAACCTTTCCGTGAAATACCAGACCCATTGCTTGTGCTCCAACTTTAGTGTCCTCTTAATGGTAAAACTATAGGGTCACCTGACCCTTGCTCAGAACCTCAATGATGCTTCACTGAGGTGATGTTTGTCACCTATGGGATGGTGGTTCTGGATGCTATTTGTCCTCCCTATGCTCTAGAAAGGCTTTGCAGACTTGGAAAGCCATTAGAGAGACAACCAAGTACAATGGCACTTCCACCTACCTTACCACCTTACCAAGGCTGGGTTAACTGGAAGGAAAAAAAAATAAATTTCCTAAAGGTACCCTTCATAAGGTGAAAAGGACACCCAGTGTCAGGGGTGGGCTACCCTTCTGTGAATCGTTGGCCAGGGAAGCACCTAGGCCTCACAAAATCATAAAAGCTATTGCTACTGCTGTTAGTCGTATGCCAGGACTAGACAGTCATACTCTATTGCTGAAGACACCACACATACACATGCTCTGACTGTGGGACACAGGGAAAATAAGTTAGGACTGGTCAGAGGGGGCCATGCAGGCTGCTGGTGGAGAACTGTCACCAACATCCCTTCCTGGCTATGGACCCTGTGTACTAAAACACCAACATTTCAGGCATGATGTGCCTGCTTGTGCAGTAGTGGCTCAGCTAGCATGGTTAAGACCAACAGCCTCCTAAATGAATTTAAGGCACACCACACAGAAGGGAACCCAAGCCTAGTACCATAACCCAGAACAAAAACCTGTAGCTGGGGAGGTCAGAAGTCCCAACAGAGAAACAACTTGTATGATTGCCCTAGATGGGTACGGTGTGCCTCTTAAAGTCCCCTTTAAACATTCTGTGTCTACCCATAGATCACTGTTGTCAGTCTCTACTCGTAACCTCTGGTGAAGAAGCTCTAACAGGTGACTTAACTGTTGCAGCATGATGGCCTATTTCTTAGCCATAGGTGGACTTCTACAGGAATAGAGCGTTGAGTAATAGTCTCATTGAAGATTAAAATATTCCATCCTGAAGGGGAGTTCTTTAAGCAGGGATATTCAACATCATCATCATCAACAACAACAACAACATGGCTTCAAGAGCTCCATGAAACTGACCAGATCCACTATGCCCCTCCTTGCCTGGAACAGTAAGCAAAGCCAAGCTTCAAAGAAGGCTCTCTAACAAGAAGAGTTTCCTAGAAGCAGTTTATACCAATGAGACGCCTGGAAGGACAAGTCTCCAACTTGATGAGCTGCCAGCAGGCTGTGTAGTGTCCTCTAGGTTTCCCAACTTTTGTGAACTGTCACTCATGCTGGTGAGCTGGCCATGGTGAGCAAACTGCCTTTGAGTCATTTCTGCTCCTCTGGGTATCCCCTCACCCCAATAAAATTCGCTGGTTTGCCAAGTTGAACTTTGGTGGTATCCAGACTTTGGTTGGTCATGGGTTTCTTACCTGGGGTGAATAGATGTGTATCTTCTCCCCCAGGAAATGTTTGTCACAGAACACATGCACAAAATGTGCACATGTGCACATGCATGCACAAACACACACACACATACACACACGATATTGCTTAATGGCTAAAGGTATGTATGTACTCTAGAGCTGACTGATAGGCTTGAGTCCTGGTCCTTCGACTTCCTAGCTACATGTGAATGAATAAATGGTACAAGATCTTAGTTTCCTAAGCTATAAAACATGAAGAACAACAATAACAATGAGCCCAATGGTCCTCACCTCACTGAGTTTTGACGCAGCTCAGATGTAATAACATAAAGTATCTCGAATTTATAGCAACATGTGCCATATTATGTTATGTATTAACTACCATTATCCTTTAAAATCTGATTAAAAACTACAAAGACAGCATGAAAAGGAAGCTGTGCTCTTGTTTTGCTTTATTTCTTTGAGCTTGTTCCAAACACTTCAAACATTTCTGAGAGGAACCCCATAACGTAGTTCAACGATTTCACCCAGGCCTAGCACTCTATCACGCCGTTCAGCTTAAGAACCAGAACAAAAAGTGAGACCAAGTCCCACAGAGCCCTGACTGACTCCTTTTCTGAGTGCAGTTATTGATTAACAACTATATAGAATATCCCAGGTCTGGCAGTCATGCTCACAGATAATAGAAGCCCATAATTACTATTTTGATTCTAGAAAAGTAACCAGATAGACAATTCATTCCAGTTCTCAGCAGTACCATGACCAGCTGGATCATGTCTTGAAGATTCTAGATTCTGGTAACTGGTACCCTCTCCCCTTCCAGCCTCCAGCCCTAGGGTGGCAATGCTTCCTGCCATTATAGTATATGCCCTAATCTGAGAGCTAACCTATGCTTTTTCAGACATTCATTAACTGTTTCAGAAACTTCTAGGGTTATTTTGTCTGTAATAAAATAACTATAGTGAGGTTCTCCTTGGTGTCCTGAAAACACCCCAGGACTTCTTCTGAGCTTTCCCACACTACACAAAGTCAGCCACTTCTACTAAAATTGACAGAGAAGACAACTCCAAACCTTTACGTGAAGCATGCTCAAATAAAATGTATTTGAGTCAGTCAAGGGGATACTTTCCTAATGTCTGCTTTCATTCTTCTACCTCAGACATGAGGTGGCCTCTTAGCAGGCTGCTGGTGCAGCAATGCCCACACATACAAAGTACTGTCTACAACTAGAGCACAACAGAGCCTGCCCCCAGCCCTTCAAGTCTGGTCTGTATTTGGATCCTTAGTCCATGTTTTAATGACTCATATTTATGCTAAATTATCTACAAAGTTATAATGGCAATCAAGGGAAAACTCATCACTGCTTTCATAGAAATATGCTACCATTTCTACTCCATATTGTTGAAAGCAAACACGATATCTGAGTGATAAGTAAACTTACGTGGATTAGCAGAATTTCAGCTAATTCCACTTTTAGATAAAGCTTGTCTGATGCTTCTTTCAATGTTTAAGTGCAGTTACAATGAAACACTTTCATATTATAGCAGTATTTTTTTATCAAAAGTTGTGTTGCTTTTGTAGCCCTCTTATATTTTAGTTAAAATATTATATTGTCTTAGTTATAAATAGTAAGTATATACTACTATTGATTTTCTTTAAGAATCATGGAAAATCCTGAGGTTGTGAAACGAATCCTGAGATGCAAGACAAGGATACTCTGACAGTGCATTACAGGGCCAGGCAACAAACATGCCAAAGGCTCTTGGTGAATGTTTAAAAAAATTAGTTCTCTTTAATTCCCTACATTGTATTTTGATCACACCACCTTCCTCCCCCAACTCTTTCCAGATCAACTCCCGATACCCTCCAGCCCGGATACCTATCCACCCAACATTTCTACTTCCCAAACGTCCTTGGATGTGTGGCCTTCCACTGGAGCATGGTCTATTTAAATTCCCCCTCTAGGCAAAAGTACTCCATCAGTGGTTCCCAAGGCTCATGGTAGGTGCCTAAACACATTGGAGGAACAAATCCTGGAGTAAGACAAACTTACTTGCAGAAAAAATCAGCTCGGACTCTTATCCCCATGTAAACGAACTCAGGTGAGAAGTCGGACCTTCCTCAACAGTGCCTTCTGTACTTACAAACTGAAGTTAAACGAGAGACCTGACACACTGGCTCTGCCCAGTCTCAATGTCTGGCATATTGTAGGTCTTCCACAAACGCCAATAACTGTTTTCTTTCTAGAGTTTGCCTAATTCTCTGTTGCCTGTTAAGAGGGGAAAACCCATGTAATTCTGACAGCAAACAGCCTTTAAAAGCATGCTCCCCTCCTGTTTCAGTTTGCTGTCCTATAGTACTGCAAGGGAGAAAGTTATTCACAGAATACACTGTATTCTTTTAAACATGGAATGCTACAGGTCTGCCTGACAAAGCACTTTTATGAACTGGAACAAATCGTACCTGCCATTCAGTAATACTTGGAAACTCATCATCAATTTGATTTACACCCAGCATCAATAAATCACACAAAGTAGGCCCTGTGCAGCCCAGGGAGTAAACAAAAGTAAACATTGTGCTTCACCTGCCTTGTTGGCCAGACGAAATGCAAACTCCGGCCACCTCAACTGGAATAATGCCTTTGGTCTCTGGTCGATTTGGTTATTTTTGGAGCCTTTTATGGAATATTAACTTTATTTGCTCTAATTCTACAGGAAGCCACACTGGAAGTGCAAGGAAATACAATGATTAAAAAGCAGAAGTGAAGAAAAGGGTGATCCAAGTGTTTTGCTCTTTTTAACTGTATTTTTCCCAAACAAGAGGGGGTCCCCCCATATTGCTACTCCCAGTCTGTCTCCAGCATGGCTGCATTCTACTCAGCAGCCCTGTGAGGGTCGGAGACAAGGTAACAGTTTGTTTGTGTTGTCTGTTGTTTTTCAAAATAAAGTGGAGGTATACTACCACAGAGGAGTAACATTTTAAATCAGTGGCAATCTTGTAAACTGAATGTGTGATGGCCCGGGAGGAGAAAACAAGAAGCTAGCTGACCCACCCAGGAATCAACCCCTAACCTCAACTCCAGGCTCCAACCAATGAAACAAGCCAATGAGCACTTAAAAAATAAAAATAAAAGCAAACCTTGGTGTGTTATTTAACGTACAGTAAGTGTTGGCCCTCCCAGGTCCACAGAATACATTATCTTTCCTGAACTAGGTCTTTACAGAGACACCAGCCTTAAGTGACACAAAGGAGTTTTAAAAATCCCAATTAGTTTGCTTTCCTCTGTTGATATTATTCTGTTTTCCTCTAACCAACAATAATGAATAACCCACAGATGCTAATGAATAACTAACTCCTTTTGTCTCCAAGGACAGCCGAGCCCAACAAGAAATGTCAGAGGGCCTGAGGTAAAATCAAAACCTTTATAATGAAAATCTTCCCAATTATACAGTCCTCTGGGTACTACACTTGCAGAACTGTCTTAAATATTTAAATAGTCATGTCAAATGTGCTTAAAGTGGGGATCATAAAACTGATTTCCCTGATGCTTTGAAAAATGAGTTTCTACAAGTCTAATTACAGTGAGTTCGGCTGGACCAGGAAGCAAGGATATGCTATCGCTAGTGCAAAGTCACAAGCCCACAGTCACAAACCCTTGCCAGGTTAACAAGTGCCCTACACACAATGCCTCCCTCATACGCTGGCCCCTGAGGCTCAGAAGAAGGAATGCTCATCCCCACATATTAAAAACTGACCTTGTGTCTACTACTTCAGAAATGTTAAGCTAAAACCAGCCCCCTCCCCTACTGTAAGTCAGAAAGGCTAAAAAGGCCCTGACTCAAGCTCTCTCTGGCCTACAACGAAGAACACAGTGGTGTGTTTGAATGGCAGTTCTTTTTCCAATGCATCCCCTGACTCTATCCATGGGCAGAGCTTAGAAGTTATGGCATCTCAGAGGTGGGAAGGATGGCCTTTTACACGGCTCTCCAAACATCTCCCACTAAAAGGGACTTGAGATTTGGGTGAAAGTGGGTGATTTCAGGTCTAGGGCAGGGAAGTACCAGTAAGAGGCAAAAACATCTTGTTACATCTGAAAACAGGAAGCATTTAATGGGAACATGGTTAAAGGACACAGGAACTGACCTCAAGAGGGTTCCTTTGGCCATATTTGGGTTAATTCGAGCATCAGAAAGAATTATGACAGGAATGAGTCACAGAGAACCGTTTTTTGAAGAGGCCCTGAGTGAGTCTCCCGTGATTTGAAAGAGACGAGGGAGACTCCTTCAGCAGCTGTGGTCTGAATCCAAAATGCCCCCACACACTGTGTATCTGCACGTTTGCCCTCACTAGAGGCGTTCTTTTGGGAGGCAGTAGAATCCAGGACATGTTCTCAGGCTGGCACACACAGGCCACAAAGGGCAGGCTGGGAATGCTATACCCACCTCTAAACTCTGAACACGAAGTGTCTCTCACTCTGGCTACTATGCAAGGAACCGATTGCTCCTACACATGACCAAGCTGATACCCTCCATCATGCCGCTCTATGCTAGACAGAGTCCAGGGCACTGTGAGCAGAAACAAGTCCTTCCTCTTTTAGGTCCATGATCAAGTATCTTGTCACTGTAAAACACTGGCTGATAACCACACAAGGTCTGAAAAAGCCAGAAACCACCATCATATTCAACCAGGAAAACCTGACTTAGACCCAGACCAGAGGGGAAGCTGTAAGAAGCTAACGAATGTGACATCACCGACAAATTTTGACAGGAAACATGTCCTCAGTGCAGTGATCTGCTGACAAGCTCATGTCTACCCACAAATTACCTATTCCATATTCTTCTTTTTAATGGGTGTGTGCACGTGTGCACACATGGGAAAGTGTGCACTCATGCATGTGGTGTGCAGTCCGAAGGTTAACACTGGATGGTATCCTCTATCCTTCTCCACCGTATTTCTGAGACAGGTCTTTCTGATCCTCAGGCTCACCATTTCAGCTGGAGTGGCTTCCAGGGAGCTCAGGAGAATCCTCCTGTGTCTGCTCTGGCACATTATAATTATAAAAGCACACAACAGTGCTTTTACAAGGGTTCTGGGAGTCCAGACTCAAGTCTTGAATGCACAGCAAGCAGTGAGCCATCCCTCCAGTCCCTTTCAGCCTATATTCTAACCTGAATTAGCTCAACTTCCCTGACTATTAGTTGCCAAGCAGCCTGAGCAATAGGACAGCTCACCTGAACCAGACACAGACAGACAGACAGACAGACAGACAGACGCACGCACGCACGCACACACACACACACACACACACACACACACACAAGCATAAAGGGGAAAGAAAAGAGGAGGTCTAGAAAAAGAACCTGAAATACTGCAATAGCCACATATAATACGCTTGAACCTGATTAGAGCTGTCTAAATTAAAAACTAATGAGAGAGGGCACTGGATCATAAGTGGAGAGAGAAAATAATTTAATTTTTGAATAAAATATAAAACAATAATGCAAAATTAATTTCATCATGGACTGCATATTAAGATATAATTATATATAAGTGATATTGTTGTGTCTGAGTTAACTTCCCGGTTATGATGAACATGCATTTGTGTATATAAATGAAGAAGGCCAACTTGAAGATAAATGTGACTTTTTTGAGTGGTTCAATGTACTTGATACAGATAAATGTGTCAAAATGCTGAGAAGTCAAATCTATTCATCTATGTGTAGTGGCACATGTCTATAGGCTCAGCACTTTGGGGATACTGAGGTAGGAGGATCACTAAATTCAAGGCCTGTCTACATACTGAGTTCCAAGCCATTCAGGATTACATAGGAAAACCTTGTCTCAGAAAAACATTAATCAACTAGTTATTTAATTATAATAGAACTCAGTACAAAATAATGTAAAGCAAAAAAGGAAAAAAGACAGAGAAAGAAAGCAAACAACACCACACACACACACACACACACAAAGACCAAAAACACTGAGACCAAATAATGAATTTTGATCATTAAGAAGTAGCTTATTAAAAGACTAGTTAGTTTAAGTAGGGATGACCGGATGGGGCTCCCAAGAAACTGTTTAAAAAGGAAATATGAGGGAAATAGTCTTTTTTTTCTTTCTGTCTTTTATCCTTCCTTCCCCCTCTTCTCAGAAGGCAAACTCTAGTCAGAGCTGGACTGAGGCAGCTACTGTGCAGCCAAGAGGAACACTCCACAGTCTCAGGCCTGACAGTGCAGACTGTACAGCACAGCCAACGCTGACCCAGCCATAAGAAAAACAACCTCATGACAGGCCCTGGGCACTTGAAGATGTGGCCAGCTGAGCGTCTCTTATGTTTTTACGGTGGCCTCGGGCCCACAGAAACACCTAACAGCCACGTTTATTAAGGAGTTAGGTGTAAACACTTAACAGCATTTATATACTAGCAACTGATTAGCTGCTTTAAAATGTAATATTCATAAATTAAAAGAAAAATGGCATACCTGTTTGACTCTTAAATAAGTACCATTTTAGGAGGGATGTACCCCCTCTACCAGTTCTCAAACCTTAGGACAAGGCAGATGCTTCCATGCTCACTGAGTGCTCACATCTACTCATTTCCTGAAGTTGTAGTAAAACAGCCTAGGGTGGTGACTGATGCCTGTAGTCTTGGCATTCAGAAGGCAGAGACAGGGGTAACCATCCCAAGTTCAAGGCTATCCTGGGCTATAAAGTGAGTCCCAGGTCAGTCATTTGAGACTCTCTCGAAGAAAACCCCAACATGTTAAATAATTAAATACTTTTTTAAATGAAAGAAAAAATAGCCACCAAATGCCAAAACTTTCTCACCTCTAACCAAATGTCTGTACCCACTGAGTACCAGCTTCTCGTTCCTGTTGCCCATGTTCTTAGCAACCTTCACTGCCCCACAAACTTGAAGATTCCAAGAACTTACACAACAGGACTCACATAATGCATATTCTTTGAAGCCGATATAGTTCACTTAGCACAGTTTACTCAATGCTTACATGTTAGTAGATATGTTGGAATTTCCTTCCTTTTCAAGTTGCCTCTCCATGTACCTTCACCATACGTGTAAGAATTCATCTTGTGATAGACACTTGTATATCTACCTTCTATAGTGAATAATGCTTTCAGGAACCGGAATAAAAAGTGTTTGCTGAAATAGTAGCTTTGCAAAGACCACCAAAAGGAACAGAATGAAATTTACCATGGAAAGTGATCATCTCTGCTAGCGAGAGACATTTAAACCTGGTAAGCAAAGAATGCTCTGTGCTTCTCTGATTCCTTCAAAATTTAAAGTTCCCTAGGACTATCTAAGTTCACTGTGGCATGCCAGTGACCTCATGGTATCATTTGGAACTCACACCATAGGATGCTGAAGCCATTGTTATCTGCGGTTTTAGGCTAGTAGAATATTATTGGTACTCTTTAACCAACAGAAGTAACATTCAAATCCATACTTCCTACCAGTCTTTCCTTGTAACAATCCTCAAGAGCTTAAACTCTCTGGATACAGTTCCGAGAGTCAGTACTCTCAGGACTCAGGAAAGACTCTTTCTTATTGCAGTGTAAACTGTGCAGTGCCACAATGCAATAAGGCTCTGCCTGTGGGTAATCTTGTGCCAATCTACCTAGACTACAAGGTGCTCAAACGTTTGGTAAGACATTATTCTCGGCTCATGTTGGGGTGTTTCTGGATGAGATTAACATGCACATCAGCAGGCTGGGGAAGGGGAGTGCCCTCCTTGGTAAGGAAAGACTTCCAATCTTCTGAGGGTCTGAGCAAAAGCCTGACCCTTCCCCCATATGAGGGGCAATCCTTTCCTGTCTGTTGCCTTTGAACTAACTGGAACACTAGTTTCTTTTCCTTGCCTTTGGCCTCACACTGAAACAGTGGCTCTTCCCGAGTCTGGACAAGAACTTGACCATCAGCTCTTCTGGCATCAGTTCCTCAGCTCAGACACAGCTACACCTCTTGGCGCATCACTCCAGACTCTTCATCTTGTGTGTGCTGTTGGCTCCTCTCCAGTGTCAGTTCTGATAAAACCTCTACACCTCCAAGCCACGTGGAGACAGGTAGAAATCTGCACCCCTCCAGGCTTGGATTGTACTGCTTCTCCCTACCCAAAACAAACGCTAGGAAGTTTCTCATGTGCACACACACATGCCCTGCTGGCTCATGCATGAACATAATCACTCTCTCGTGCGTACAACTGAGGACACTGCAAGGCCTCTCAAATGTGTGTGCTTAGATATCCTACTTTCCCCTAGATCCACCTCTCACCAGGGCAGGGAATCCTCTCACCACTGACAGATGGGGTTAGAGAGATGGCTCCGTTTTTAAAGTGATTGCTGTGCTAGTGTGGAGACTTAAGTTCGGATTCCCCAGCACCCTGGTAAACACCAGGAGTAGTGAGCCATGTCTCTAACTGCAGAGCTGGGGAAGCAAAGATGTGACGAGCCCTGGAAAGGGCTGAGCAGCTTTCTAGCCAAACAGTGAGCCCCAGCCTCAAGAAGAGACTCTGTCTTTTAAAAATAAAAGGAAGAAAGAGGTAAGTCAGAGAGGTGGCTGAAGAAGAGACCAACACTGACCTCTATTCTGCACATCTGTACACATCTGCCTGCACATGTACACACACACACTTTCACACACAAAGGCTGCCACACTATTCTGAGTGTGCACATCTCATAGAGCTCCCGGAGCTTCATTTCAAACTGCCCATGTATTTGTCTGAATCCTCAAAAAGCCTGAGGGGTGGACATCTTAATGGCAAGTCTTACAGAACAGTAGACCCTCGACATTATAGGTTCAATAATTATGTTCTGAGAAATGTTCAGATGGAGCTTACGCAATCCCGGACTGCTGGTTATTGGCTTAATTTATGAATTCCGACAAGATCTGCAGAAACAATTCCACCACCTCTGGCTTCACCAAGACCACTGATGGCATCCAAGATGCAGGGCTAAGAAGAATAACTTCAGATTGTCCCCAGCTTCTTATCTGTGAGAACTCAGTTGCGCTCCAAGCATGTTGACGGGAAGCCAGGCACTGTCTGCTAGTGAAGAGCCAACAAGCTTCAGGGGAAGAACTGCGAAGCAGCACTTGCTCTGTCTACATGCCTGACAAGATACACTGGCCCAATGACTCGCTCAGTTCAGCTAACGTAACCCAAGTTCCTGAAGCGCACTTCAAACCAGGGTCACGGAATTACGACTTCTTCTATCAAAGTAATATTAAGAGATTGAACTCTTTCTTAGTGTCGCCAAAGAGCTTGTTCTCTTTGGACCTCCATCAGTTAAATCACCATAGCACACACCCTGGACTGTGGCGAGCAATCTCTGAAGTCTATGTCCACACATGCTGCCTGGCACATACATGATATGAGAAACGCAGGTTACTAATATTATCATATTTCCACTGTCAGTCACATGGACATCTGTACCTATAAAAGGAAGCTGAGGCTCCCTCGTCAAGATGAGCCAAGAGGTGCCACTGGCACAGTGCCTCTAAAACCAAACATTGGAGTTTGGTAGGAAGAAACTCAGTATTCTACCTCATGGGCCCAATAGCCTAACGGTGGCAAACTATTCTAGAAAAGGCCCTCAGGCAAACTACTTGAACTTAAATACTAGTACCTCTAGGAAAGCAAACATCTCCAAACAGAACTTAGACTAAATATAAGTAACTAAGAAAAAAGAAAATAAGAGAGTAAAGGAGAAATATAAAAGCTACATATATGTTTACTTTGTGGGTTTTTTCTTTTTTGTCTCTTTATTTATGGTCGAACACTCCATACACTACACAGATACTAAAACAGATAAGCCTTTGGCTATATGTCTGCTATTATTCATCATTCGCCTTAACTAACAGGGTAAGTGGCCATTCAGAAGCATGCTACTAACTCTACTGCAGTATAAACACATTTAATACGAGCTGACAAGGTACCTAAGAATTATGCAGAGTGCCATTTTACATTAAAAGCTGCAGTTGTGTGGGCTATAGGCTCCTTTTCTTCCTAGCCTAAGCACACATGCCATCTGCAATGTACATCCATTAAGGCCACACAAATTAGCTGCTAGAGAAAAGATGTCATTCAAATAGTTTGTTAGTCCTCAACAACTACTCTTTAATTTGAAATATAAGGTAATCCAATCACTACTGAATTAAAAATACATGCTGTATTTCAAATTAACCACATTTTCTAGTCACTCGCCAATTTTAAGTATACATTTAAATACATGTCGCGGTCAGAGCTCACTGGTAGAGCAGCTGCCTAGCACGCTACTGTGAGCCCACGGTTTCAATGCCCAGTATATATAAATACTTATATATTTATATAAGTCATGCATTATTCCTGCTTGATCTCCCTCTTTGATTTCCCTCCTAAATTTTTCTTATCTCTATTTCCTGATTCCTCTTTTTATTGGATCTAAAATGTCTCCTTTGTGATCCTCTCCTCCTGAGAGCAGATTTCCTTCTAGTACTTCTAGTTCTGGTTAGGCCCTGTCCTCCTTTGCCTGTAGAATCCACCCCTGAACCCCCATAAGACAGGGCAGAGACACATGTATGCAGAAGACAGACTTTGCACCCAGCTCCTGCCCATCAGTCATCTCCCTCCTCCCTATTTCCCTTCTAAGGTGATCTGCTTCACCTTCCACTCTGCTTCAATTCCGAGGCACCACTCACTTGTACCTATCACTTACACACACATTCAAAAGTACGCGTCCTTCCCATGCACGAGACCGTGAACCTTGACCCTAATACTGAATTACATGTATTTTCTATAGAACTCACTGGCAGTCAGCAGACATGAAGCAGATGAAACGTTCCCATTTGGAAGAGATTCCAAAGTGACAATCCTACCTTTCTCAGGATTTGGAGAGAAGGGGTCTCCAAATTCTTGCTGTTTGGGTTTTATAATATGCGATGCTGCCATGACACCAGCCTGGAACTGAGGCTTTCCATTGGCCAATAATTGTCTCCTGGGGCTCAGGGCAGGCAGATGGATGGGGCTCGTGGCCATGTTGCTCTGAGGAGCCATCCCTGCTCCAGAGGACATCTTGAGGTGAAGACTATTACCAAGACTTCCAATGGTGGGGCTCGGTGTGCTGGCACAGGAAGAGGGACAGGGAGTGCCTGAGTGGGCTCTGATGGGAGGGATATGTTGACTGCCGAGTAGCCCAGGCCCCTGTGGGGTTCTTGATGTCCGGTGGAGATTCATGCCACATGACCTTCCATTCATTCTGAAAGCCCTGAGACCACGCTGATCAATATCCAATGGCACTATTGATTTTTTCAAGGCAAGGCAAGTAACTCATCCATAGGATAGGTGATAAGTCTGTTTAAAACAAAAACAAATGAAGGCATTGGAAATGGTAAAATTTGAAAATAGGATACAGTAATTTTTCAACTTGTATAGCATTTATCCTGGGACAGAAAGAAACAACAGCTGGCAAACTGGCTTCTTGTGTAGAACAAGATCATAAAACACACGGCTCCTTGGCAAGGACTCTTTGCTTCTGCATTCATGGGAGGCTTAGATAATGGATCACTGCATTGATCTCTGCCTTTCTCAATATGGTGCTCTTGGCAGGAACCACCAGTCCACTGATGACTGTTTGCAAATGAAACCTACTCTGTTTCCGAAGGGATCTGTCCATACTCTTCATGTTCACTGCAGTGTGCCTTTGGAAACTCAGAGAACCACCCTCTGAGCTGTGAGACTGAACTTTTGAAGTTCCCAGTGAACAATTGCAAAGCAAACATGATGTTCCTTCTAAGAGGAACATTTTCATAGTGCCCAGATTTGCAAAACTCTAGGCATGGGAATATTACTTTTCATATAACCTTATTTTTGAATAATTTCAGCAGCAGCAGGGCCTTAGATCCATATTGATCCTGAGTTATGGGAATAGAAACAGATCAATGCCACAATACTCTGCCTTCTATGTGAGCGTCTGGGAAAGGAGAACGCTATAAACAACACCTCCTGGAAAGCACAAGAGAAGGGAACTCTTAAAGGTAGGACACACAGTATGTTCACAAGAAGTCCTGCTATGTTGTCATATATACCATACTGTTGGAGACCCGCCAATGGGAGCTGGAAAAAAAATGTACTGACATTCCACAGAACGTCATTCTCTACTACTTCTATGTGGTGACATCAATGCTCCCTGGTTCAAAATCACTAAGGAAGGCTCTTCCCTCACTAATAGGTTACTCTATGGTATAGCTGCAAGGAGGTGGCCAGGTGTCAAGGTGCTGTCCCTACGATGTCTGAAACATCCATAAATCTGTCTTTTATAGAGACAAGATAGTCATGGGAAGCAGCCACAGCTGAACAAACACAGAAAATGAAGACTGAGAGTATAGGAGTAACATCCACACATCCTCAATCGGATGAGTCTTGGGAATCTTCCTGCTGTATGTTTGATTCACTTGGGGTCCCGAACAGATATGCTCAACTCAACTCCTACAGAAATGACTGCACCAATCATCATAGGAAGGCTACCAACGAAATAAAATGTTTTCAAGGAAACTGTTTCTTTCATCAGTTTAGGAAATAAAAAAATACTTCATTGCTTACTATGATTTCTATAAAAGTTGCCACTGGTGCCTATACTGAGACTCTTTGTCCTTTAAATACAAAGTTTGAAATGCACTCTTTATTTCTTTATTTTGCTGAAAAATCACTGAGAACTCTCTCTGGCATATAGCAACCCCCCTCCTCACTCTCCCACCACTGCAGGTCCCACAGAAAAGTAAGTAACCAAACCTGCATGAGTGGAGTTCCTTTACGATACACAAAGAAGAGCCTGCTATCAAACTGGCTCTAAGTCTGCTCTTCTTTGACAATGGAAAACTCCCTGCACATTGTCAACTGTATGTGTGTGGAGCTGGTCAATCTCTTCCTCTATTGATCTGGAGCAAGAGTTGAAACCATCATCCATTCGCCACTCATTCATGAAATAGTGGTTTCTGAGCAGTCTGAACTTTTGTAGGAAGCATCTATTCATTACCCATCAAAAGGTTAAAAAAAAAAGAAAGCAAATAATTATGCCATACTGGCAGTTTTTTGAAACTGAAGAATAGTCCAAAATGACTGGAGTCACTTAAACCACATCCAAGTGGCAAGTGTCAGCAGATTTGTTGACTGTGGTCATTTCTGTTTTGTTTTGTTAGAAAAGAGTCACTTTTACACCAGCATCATATACAAGCAGTTGTCATCAAAATCTGGATCAAAAACGCATCACTAAGTATTCCAACATTAGACTCCGTCATTAAGAAGAGTTGACAAGAAGGAAATTCGAAAAGCTAAGAGCATAATTAAGCATCAGGCACTCACACCTCCATGTACTACATGAATATTTATTTTGCTTTATTTGTTATAAATTGCATCTGTATTTGAAGCAGCCTTAGGCTTAAAGAAGAAAAAGAATATACTTAAAAGACAAAGAAGCAGCCAGAAAAATGAAGTGAACACCATTTCTATGTTAACACAAAACACCCATGAAATGGAAGAAAAGAAGCAAACCACGTGGGAAATACGCCTACAATTCCAGTTTTCACGTGAATTATATCAATAGATTTTCGAGCATTAGATACTAGTACATAGAAATCAACTTTGTTTACTCACAGTGTGATATTTTATATACTTCTGCACTAAGCCGTTGATCACAGTATCATGTCAAGACCACAGGGTAATAAAGGAGGAGTAAACCACTCAGCTTTAGGTAAGACTCAGGCTAAAGCATCAGTGAGGAACACTGGAGAAGTCAAAATGCTGAGGCCTGCTCTGGTAAGTCACAAGCTTCATAAACTAACAGTTCTCCATCCACAAAAGCCTGACCATAATCAATGTGGTCTCTTGACATTCTGGGTTACTACAGCAAATAAGGATTATTTTAAAACGCTCATTTACTGTAATAACAAACTGATATGAAGAATCCATTTTTTAGCAATTAAATCTAGAGGAACATTGTAGCTATAGAAGCAAAAGCAGTGGCCTCTACCAACACAACTCAAGAAACAATGGATTCGTGGGAGAAGACAATGGTGGGCAGAGGGCCCTCCCTTAACATCACACACAAAGACAGCACTAACCAGGAAAAAAGGAACAAAGCATTAAATGAATATTATAAGAAGATAAAACCACAGCTATAGTATCCTAAACCTAACCAGGAACATTCCTCGGAATGGACCTCTTTTCGACAAAGATGTATTTATTTATATTTTATATGTTTTCATGTTGTACTTGCACCATGCACCTGACTGGTGGCCACAGAGCACAGAAGAGTGTGTCAGATTCTCTGAAACTGAGTTACAGACAGCTGTGGGTCATATGGGTGCTGGGACCTGAACCTGGGTCTTCTCAGAAGTACCAGTGCTCTTAACCACTGAGCCTTCTCTCTAGTTCCCTTTTTTTATTTAAAAACTTTCACAGGCTTTTCCTATTGTCTTATGACCAAATATTCTACTCAAGACTACCAACAAAAAGTGAAAAATAATTTTTAAAGGAAAAGGCAAAGAGCATTCAGAAATATAAACTTCAAGTGGTTCATATCTGATGTTCTGCCATATTTAGATTTTTATGCCCCATTGGTTCTCACAATGAAAATGTTCAATTTGCTAATGAGTTACTAAATCTTTCCTTTTGACCACTTTCAAACTCTTAAAACACACTCCTATAATTCAGGTCAGAGAGGAAATGATTTAACCTCCAAGGAAACTAAGGTAGAAAACCATTTCATAATGCCACTCATTTTCTGGGAAAGTGTTAACTTTGATCAAAATATAAAATCCTGATTCCACCTTCTCCCCAGGGCTCCAGGCACTGTTCCTTATACACTAAGAGAGATTAAACAAATGAAACAATGTCCACTCATCCATTTAAGAAAATTCCAGAAACAACTTCCATAGTACCTAATTACGGCCAAAGGCCCTTTCTTAGTAAATATCATTAATAGACTCATCTAGAGTCATAATTCATCTGATGAGCCAGTTAATTATTAATTTTCATACATCATTTCATTTCCTTAGGCTAGATTTAGCCTTTGTTATATTTTCCACTCCTTATGCTGAAAGCATTTTTTATCCCAAACAAACAAAAAAATCCTGTTAACAAAGCACAGCATACTGGTCAGGGAGCAAACTGACCCTGGATATGATCATATTTACATGTATGTGTGCTCACATTTATGACATGTGCTCACCCCACGTACTTGTGTGTGCATGTGTACACTCAAGTTTGTGTGTGTATGCATGTGTGTGCGCATGTGTGTGTTTATATGTGTCTAAGCCATCTATGACATGCTAGTCTTTTCATTTTCCCTTTTTTGGGTTAATGATTGTATAATTTCATTAAGCTCTGTCATTTCAACCTCACTGCCTTTATCGTTTAATAGGCCCATTCTATTCTTCTGGGTTTTTCCTGTTACAGCTTTTGTAGCCAGAATAATATAGAAATGAAAAACCTATTGATGGATAATATAAGTATTCTCATGCATGGCTTCAGTGTGAAGCACATTTTGCAATTTAATCAAGGACAGACAGAGCTGAAGGTTCTTATATCCCAAGAGTTCATTTCAATAAGCAGAATGTACCTTGTTCTAACACAGGTGACTGACTCCTCAGTAAAGATTGTATAAACAAAAACCAATCATGTAAGTCATTTTATTGGCAACAATATAAACACAGCTATATTAGATGTCACCAATAAATCAGAGTGATTCTTGTCTGCAATTTCAACAAGAGGAAAGTGCAAACATGAGCCCAGGAGGCTGGAGGATATTATGGAGGAAATGTATCACATGTGGACAGTACCATTTCTCTAGACCAAAACTGGAAGGTCATATATTGTGGTGAGCAGAGTCACAGCAAGGTATAGTTTACTCCTTGTGTGGGTTCCTAACTATACTCAGGGAAGCCTCCAGAGTCACAGGAGTTACACCATCTGAAAGCTAACATGTATTTGAGTTGCAGAGCAGAACTCAAAGAAGCATGTGTAGACCTTTTCACTTAAGTATCCTCAAGGCCTAATGTCACTGTGAGAATATTATCACATTTATTCTGAACATTAGTTTGTAACAATGTTACTCAAACAATACAATCACTGGTAACATGAAGTCAGATGAATCTCACTGTGACACTAATTAGTAAGACAATTAATCCTTTCACCAGGTATTCCAGCAAGTTTTCCAAAGACGACTTAGAAAAGAACGCTATAACATCAGGGACTCTCTTAAAATGAAACTCTGACTTTGCTGTATCTATGGATCCGAACTTCAAACTAATTCATAATCAATATATTTTAACTACTCTAAATTTTGTATTTGTAAGTTGTCTCTAAAATGAAGTCAATTTTTCTCAAGCATATGGAATAAAATAGCTGGCAATGCAATTTTAAATTTAAGTCTATAGCTGTGAAGTTCACAATATAGGTCGAGGCAGAGGAAAGGGCGAAGAGAAGACAGAGGAGGAGTCATCTAGTTCAGGAATCCGTTCTAGTTAGTCTGGAGGGCAAAAAGGAAGATTCTGAAGGTCTACACAGTGGTTGGGATGACGGGGACAGTGATTCCAGACCAGATGGCTAGGAGAAAATCTGACTCTTCCAAGAGACAACGCAGGAAACAGCAGTGAAGCTGCATAACTCCCCACATCCCCCAGAATGCATTTCCCACACCTCAGGGTGTCTACAGGACTCTTGTAGCCTCCTACTCTACCAAATGCCACTGGCTTTAGCCATAACTACTGAGAAGTGTCTCCGTACTCGGCCTCAGTCTTTAATTCATCAATGAGTACAGAAAGCTATGCCTTTACAGGGAATAGCCAATCCAAAAAAAAAAACAGTCACCATCATAAAAAAACTAGAATAAACTTGAAATCAAAAAAAGATTTTTTTTTTCAGCACAAAAAAAGCTCAGAAAGGTACTCACGGACTGGCCTAGCCTAGGTTGGGATATGCTGACTTCCTAGGCCCCCAGTTACCAAAGTACTAATTTTAAGGCAGAGCTCTACAAACTGGGCTGCAGTCCACTGATGGCCTGTAGGATCCGTTACTTAGTAAGGAAAGTATATTTTTAATAAAATAAATAGAATAGAGCTCAATATATTTGAAACTATCAGAGTACACGAGGAGTAACAGCCGAGAACTGTTGCATGTGTCTGTATGCAGAGTGTGTGTTTTGGGTAAGATATGCACTGTTTTCTGGTGGGGCAGGCAGGTAAAAAGAAATGAAACCTTGTGTCAGAAAACCATTTGGTCTTTGCTGACCCAAACACCTACAAACAGCAGCTGTGGGTATACCCAGAGTTAAACAAAGTAATAGAAATACCAACATAGTGCAGAATAAAGAAAAAACCTGAAAGTTTGCCATTTTGGCTTTTGTTTGTTTGATTCTGTGTTTTGAGACAAAGTTTCTCTGTACAGCCCTGGCTGGTCCTGAAACTCACTCTAGATCAGGCTGGCCTTGAACTCAGACATCTGCCTGCCTCTGCCTCACCTTTATTTTTTGTTGTTGTTTTGGTTTTTTGTTTTTGTTTTGTTTTTTTTTTCAAGACAGTTTCTCTGGGTACCCTTGGCTATCCTGGAATTCACTCTGTCAAACGCACAAAGATTCTCCGCTTCTCCTCTGCCTCTCCTCTGCCTCTCTGCCTCTACCTCCCCAGTGCTGGGATTAAAGGCATGCACCATCACCAGCCAGCCTGGCTTTTTTCAAGGTCAAGTAATACAAAGTTACATTTCTACCACTGCTTTCTATCACAACTCAATAGGCAGCAAGGAGAGCAGCTGACAGGACCAGCATCAGAACAACTCACAATGGGATCTAAAGAGACAGTGGGGAGGTGAAGAGTACCAAGCACCCCTAACTCTTTAGAGGACCCGGGTTCAGTTTCTAGCACCACCGGCAGCTCACAGCCATCTAACTCAGATCCAAGGGATCAAAAAATATCCAAACCAAAGCAAAACAAAAACACTAAAAAACCCCAAAAGCTTATCTTGCCTTCCAGACCTCAGGTATGCATACCTGAACAGTTATATATGCAGACAAAATACCCATCCATAAACAGTAGTAACAATCACTATTTTTAGATCTTCCTGATTGCAGAGTGGATATATATCCATCCCAGAAGTGAAGCCATATCTTGATAGTATTACCAAAATATGGAATTGACTGTAAGGTAGCATGTCTCGATTTTTGAGAACTACATTTTTCGAAATGTGTTCCTCATATGAGTTAACCATCAGATCCTGAGATGAAGAATCTGAAACGGAAAAAATGAACTCATCCCCTATGACGTCACCCTGAATTAATTACCTGCACTGAAGGACTAAGTCCCCACATGGCCATCATTTGAGACACAAAGGCTTCTTCTTCGAAAAACAGAAAATCAGGGAACCTGGCTGGAGAATGTTCTTTGCAAAGAAAATATGAAAATCCATCCTCATAGAAAGAAGTCCGCAGGAAGCAAACTATGCCTAAATTAAAAGAGGGCTCTTTGTCCTTTAGCTGGTGTAACCTACCACTCAGTCTGCAGGAATGGCTATCTGTAAAGCTGAAAAACCACAATTTTCTCAAAAGGGTAAGAAACAGCTACCTGCAGAAGATTCTAGAAGTACAATTGATCATTCAGTCCAGAGAGTCAAGCTTGTTAAAGAATTTCTGTCACACATGTAGTGGACAATTTCTTTCCTTCACTGTAGTTACTGCTTAAAAGTAACCAGTGTAAGTATTTTTAGTCACTGGTAGACAGACGTTAATTCTGTTCACTGACATCAGGGAAGAAGTATGAATGTCCACAACAATGACTAGGCCTTTACCCAACATGACAACATATTTACTAAAAATTTTGTTTAAACCTTAATGAATGACTCAGCCAAGTTACAGACAGGAGTGGAGCCTACTGGTCATGCTAAAAAGGCTGGGAAAACATTAATCTACGTCGTCACACACAGAACCAGCAAGAGTCCTCAGTCCTCGCCTCCAGTTGGTTCCTGTGTACAGTGTTCAGCAGGCCTAGAAATGAAGCCTGGAGGCTCTGGCTCAGGAGTGTAAAAACCACTGACGTTAGGAAATACTGGTCACTTTATCAAGGAGCCTGGGACAAGGTCAGGTCTTGTGCTCATGCCTATCTGCCCATCTAAGGTTCCGTAAGGCTTACTGCCCCTGAAGGAAGGCACAAGGCTTTCATGTTCTCGGCCTAGAGATCACAGCAGACAAGAATGGCCCCATTACTTTCTTCATCTGAAGTATGTGCTCAGCTGTGTGACGTCTCTGTGACCCAAGCCCTTGCAGAAAAGCCCCTAATTTTCATTGTCAAGACAGAATATAATTGGCTTGCTGCTCTTACACACTGCCTTGAAATCTGCCTCCAGAGTTTCCCAGAACCCTTTTCTTTTTCCATAGTGTATGTATGGATATGTGCCTGTACCGTACGAGTGCAGATGAATGTGGAAGGGTGCATACGCATGTGGAAACCAGATGACAACCTTAAGTGTCAAACCCAGGAGTGCACCGTCTTTAAAACAAGGTCTTCCTTGACCTAGAGCTTACTAGTTAAGCTACACCGGCTGGCCAGTGATTCCCATGGGTCCTCTCGTCCCTGCATTCCCAGCGCTGGCTTTACCATGGTGCACCACATGGAACATTTTTATCTAGGCTCTAGGAGTAGGATTCTGTTCGTGCTGAAAAGGTTGGGGAAACATGCATCTATTTTTGCATATGGTTCTCAGACTTGCAAGGCCAGTGTTTTACCAAATGAACCACCACCCCCCCCCCAAGCCACTTCTACTCACTCTCAAGCTGATTTTATGCCCTTCAAATTCCTACGTTGGTCTCTCGGTCTCTTACCTGTGTGTTGGGGGGGTACTGACAGCATGGTGTACTGCTCATGACACTGGAGTCATAAATGAAAATGTCCTATTCTTAAGCGCAGTGCCAAGAACATAAAAGAACCCTACAAACGTTAACTACTCTGCTCCATACACGCCTTTCATTCACGATCTTACTACTCTACAGTGCATCACGGCGTCTTGCCTTTTACTTCCCTCTCCAAATTCTCACTGAGTTCTGTGGTTAGGTCTAATTTATCTTCAAACTCCCCGCAAGCCCTTGAATTTACACAGATTGCCATGCACTGTCCTTCTCACACCTGACTTATCAAACATATACTTCAATATTACCCTTAAACATGTAATGTTCACTATACGCATATTGTTCATATTATCCAGAGAATATAAATGAGATATGTCATAGTAGACTGTCCTTGTCACTTATTATCTGAATACACACAGTATAAAGCATACGTGACATATGACCCTGTAATAAAGAGTCCCATGCTCTGTGATCTGTAGGTCCAGTTTAATTACAGCTCGGTGCTTTCTACTCTGCTCTTTCTCCTCTCTTCCTTTCTCTAAGTAGGAAAAATTGACATATAAATCCTGCCCCCTCCTCTGGATAGACACAATAGTCTTGCCTGAATCGTGACATTCTTAACGGTCAGTTTCACAGTCAATTCAGGACTAGAACCAAGCTCAGTTTGCTGCAGGGTGTTGGCCCCTCAAACCAGGGCTACCAACGCACATGCTACAGCATTGCTCCTGGTTCAAGACTGTCACCGGGTACAGATGTGACCCATTTCCCCCTTAATTCTATCAAATTAAATAATGCTTAACTACTGTCACTAAGCCAAACTGTTCCCATCTCCTTTTTAAAAATAAATAAACAAATAAATTGTCTGACCTACTATGAAGTTTTGTGCAGATCAAACAAAGCTAGAACTATTCCAACAGCAAAAGACACTTGCTCAATACAGGAACATGGGAAGTTAGGATCCTCAACCTCCCTGGCACTATGACCTTTTAATATAGTTCATGTTGTGGTGACCCCCAACCATAAAATTATTTCATTGCTACTTCATAACTATAATTTTGCTACGGTTGTGAATCGTAACCTAAATATCTAATAAGTGACACCCCAAGGGGTCACACCCCACAGGTTGAGAACCACTGCCTTAAAGAAGGGCAGCCACTGGAGGTGTCTGTGAGAGATGTTCCTGAGAGGCTGGAAGTTGGTTGTGCACTGTTTTAAGAAGCTTACAGATGTGATCTTCCATATGGATTTTCTTCTACCTCAATAAAAATATTGGTCTGTGTGTCAACTTTGGCTAAAGTGGGTAACCAGGAATACTTGAAACTTTGGCATTTTTTAATTCAGTTCATCTTAATACCATGTTCAAGGTTTCACTTTATCTCTTTCTCCTTGAATAAAAGTTGTATTTTTATTACAAAGAGTACCTATGTGACTTTTCTTCTTTCACTTCAGTCCTGATTGAGTTTATGAACCAGCCAAACATTTAGGAGTTAAGCCTGTACTGACACCTTATTTATAATATAATTTCTTCCACAGAAAAATAATTGCAGAAACACAGGAAACAACTTCTCCACAAAGGGTAAGAATGAGCTCTGGTGCCTCTTCCTGGATCACCTCTTTCAGATCAACTCTTGCCATCTTGGAGAATTACAAACTAACATTCCAACTCCAGTGACCAGTAACTGTGACACCAGAGGCCAGTGTAGACAGACTGTCCTCAGGGCTACTTTACTTGTAGTGAAGGAGGGAGGGTGGTGCTAGTGAGAACACTGGCCTGTCCTCTGAAACAGATGACAACATCTGCCACATAAATAAAGGCAGGGCTTTTTACAAAACACCACTTCCGTTTACTCAACTCTCCCCATTCGTTTTTGGTCAAGCAAAAATTCCACCCACCAGGTAGACTCCAGACTCCATCCAAGAAGAGCTGCTTCCCATTTGGAATACGGACCAAACAACCCCAGGTACCCAACCTCTGCTAACTGGAAGAACAACTTTGGTAGAATCGCCAGTGAAATTGGTGGAAATATTGGAGAATCAATGACTCGAAGAAAGGCCACTCTACCTGAACTGACCTCAAGGGAAGCAAGGGGAGAGGGAATCAATCCAGAGCACACAGAATTAATTACTCACTCTCAAGACCGGAGTCCTCTTGACAGGAAAGAAAAGACATGAACTAAGTACCAGTAAGCATGGAAATAAAGCCTCCTTCAATTCACGGGGGTAGGGGTTGGAGCTAGTCTAGATGAAAATGCGGCAGATTCTAGTAAAGGCATTAATGTCAGCAGTTCTCACTAGAGAAGAAAAGGGGGCGGGGGAGAACGCCCTCTCACACAGTTCTCTCTTTAGATGGCCTCAACGTTTCCAGGCAAACTTTTGCAGGTTGCACCTGCTTTGTGTAGCCTCACTGGAAACAAAGGAGAAAAAGGAGTAAGATGTAAACTAACACAAATTCATTTTTTACAATGAATCCAAGTTCTTAATTTAGTCTGAAAATTGAAGTCCAACGGGCAAGGAGACATTTAGGGAACCGGGCCTGGCTACTTCCCAATGAAGAAAGCGTGACTCATCAAAGCTTCAGAACAGACACCAGAGAGTTTGCACTTGTCTTGAGTTCACCTTCGGGCCAAGAAATGCTCTGGACTGTGAGCTTCAGTGTTTTTCATGGATGCTTAAGTTTGGCAGTGGTTCTTGGACAAAACCCCTTAGATAAGTCTCTAGGTCTTGCTTTCCCCAGGTCTCATAACCCAAAGGGAACTGGTCCACTGGGGGGAGCTGTATAAACTTCTCTTTCCTCACCAACTCTAGGGCCACCTGAGACCACTACCCCAAATTCTAGAGATGTAGGTTGAAATCCTAAAGCTCTGAGGAACTGGGAAGGTGTCCTCTCCGAGCATAAGAGTTGCAATTGCTGAAGTGCACTCCCTTCGGGCACTGCTCCCGAGAATTCCGGAAGTGACCCCCTACCCTCTATCCCATGGGACCTAGCGGATATCAAGAAAGACAAGCCAGGAAGGGAGGTACACGGAGCAGAGGAGCCAGGAGTGGCAGAGGGGCTGAGGGGCCAAGATGTACGGCCCTGGACAGTGGGTGAACAACCCTCCTGGGGTCAACACCCTCCCACACACCACACACCCACACACCTTTGCCCCGCGGGGGTCTTGGGTCCTAGCCCCAGGGCTCTCCGGAGGTGAGCGAGGGGCGGGTCCGGAGGTGAATGCACCAGGGTCCTTTGTGGTGCTCCCTGCAACCAGGCCGCCCCCGCTCTGCCCCCGCCCCCCACCCGCGGCGTGTCAGCCAGCCAGCAAGCGAGCGAACGCAACAAAACAAAACAAACTCGTGCCGGCTTCCTGTTGTGCAACCTCGGACTGAGTAAGTGAGGGGCTGAAAGGCCGCCGCCAGCCGCCAGTTAGGAAGCCGGGCTGCGGGGGACCCTGGCGGCCGGAGAACCCGGAGCTGCACTCGGGTACCTACTGCACTGTGCCCCTGTCCCAACCTCGGGGCGACTGCCCTCCCCGCCCCCACGGGTGTCGTTTTGCCTCCCAAATACACTACCAGGTCTAAGGGCGCGACCTCGCCGAACCCTTTTGCCAAAAGAGAGAGAGAGAGAGAGATCCAAAAGTTTCCTCCAGGTACCTACTTGAATCATCCATAGGATGACAAATCCGCCCCGTCAAGGTTTTCAGACACTTGGGTGAGTTCCTCGTCCCCCTCCCCGCCCCCCTGGGTGACTTGTCAGCTCTAGTGAGTAACTTGGAACTGTTGCTTGGGGCAAGGTGTGTGTCTAGGAGAGCCAACAGCTCACTCACGCTTTCCAGAAAGTGGTCCCGACCGACTTCAAAATAGACACAGGGTCATTTATAGGGACCGGAGCCTTGAAGCGGGACTCGAGACTGAGACATTTCCCAAACAGTGCTGACATTTTGTCCCCGGCCCATAAAAATGTAAACGCGAGGTGACAAACCCGGCGGGGAGTGCTGGTGTCTGAAGGTGTCTGCGATTTCGTGGCGTGGGAGGTTACACTTGAAAACTTGGCGGCTGCGGGTCGATGCACCGCTCCGAACTAGTAGCTGTGCCCCCAAACCCGGGGACCTCTCTGAACAATGGGGACACCAACTTGGATGAAACGCAAAAGTGGAAAACAGCCTTCGTGGCGCTCCACAAACACGTGGAAGCCGGAAAGACAGCTACAACCCCGACTGTGAACTAAAGACCTCAAAGCCACCCCCCCTCAATCCCCACTTTGCCAAAGTTTCCCTAAGTAGGACCCCGGTGCGCGCCCTGTATCTGGCCCGGATTGTGTAGCCTTCTAGTACCTGTATTTTCTATTAAAAGGCACGGAGACTCTCCCTCATAAGCGAAACTTCCACACCTTGTTGGCTTCCTTTCTGCCTACACTCCGCGCTCTTAGGCAACTGACAGTTTGATGGCTAAATGAGTATTGCCATCAGCCTCAGCAAGGTGTGCCTAGGTCCCTAGAAGCCTTGTGAGTCAGGGGCAGTTGGGGTGTTCGTGTCCTCAAACCCGCGCGAATGCCACCAAGCCGGCGTGCAGAAACTATTTCTAATCCCGAGTTTGCGTCTCAGAGCTTGACCGCCCCCACACTCTCTAGCGCCTTCTCTCTCCGTCCCTTGCCTGCGGAACAAAGTTCCTATGGCATCCACTTACCAGGTAACCGGATTTCCACAACAAAGCTAGGCGAGCGGGTCCCTTCTCCCGGCCAGCCCGCGCGTGACAGCACTAGCGACGCGTGGGTGGAGGCTGAGCCCCTCAGCGCTCCACGCGGGCTCTGCCTCCTTCGGAAAGGAAAACTCGCATCCAAGCCCGCGGCCGGAGCGCGGAACCGCGGCCGGAGGGCCGTGTGTGTGCACGCGCGAGGCTGCGACGGCGGCGGCCCTGGGAGGAGGAGGAGGCAGGGCAGCGGGCCGACTCTCCGCATCAGCTCCCTGGCCGGGCTACACACAGACACACTCCAGTCATGTCTTTACAAAGTTGAGAGGCCACTTCGTGCCTGGCCTGGGGTGCTCATCCTCGCTCTGGGCCGAGGGCGATGCCTGGAGGGGCCGGGCTCGGGATGCTGGCTGCCTGAGCTGGGTCGAGGCTAGAGAGCGCCGGTGCGAGCCTGGACCCGGGCCCGCCGCGGCCCCGAGGTGCGCGGCCCCTGGCGCCGGTGTCCTTGCGCGCCGCGCTCTGGGCTGCCCCGGCGGCGCAGTAGGGACGCGGCTGCAGGGAGAGGGGAAGGGGGAAGAGGGCGGGAGGGAGGCTGCCGGGCGAGGAGTGTGGATGTGTGTGCGGCCGCGAGGGCCGGCCCGCAGCCAGCTGCTTCCTGAGTGTGAGCGCCGGAGGGGGCGGGGAGGGATGGGGGCGGGCTCCTGGTCACCAGGCCAGCCAGTGTCTCTCCCTCTTGACGTTCGCTCGCACACGCTCCTACCCATAAAACTCCACAGCGGGTAACCTCGGGGAGACTCTTCACCTTTCTGGACCTATTTGTTTGCCTTTTTTTTTTTTAACCTAAAAAAGTGTCAGCCATTCAACAGGATCTGTTGTCAACTCCCATGGAGCAAGAGAGAAATCCTTGTAGTAAAAGGGGGGCGCGGGGTGGAAACCGAAAAGTGAAAGATGGCTTAAAAAAAAAGAGAGAGAGAGAGAGAGGTAATCCTAATATGTGGAATCGGATGCTGGTGTTAATTGCAAAACTGGCTGTGGAATGCAGAGAGGATGCCTGTGACATCTTCCAAGGGGTAGAAGGAAGAAAAGAAGGGGGGGTACAAGAAGGGTTTCACTTGAAGACAGGCTGGGAGGAATGGCCACACCCACCTCGCAGACTTTGCTTGTGTACAGTGGCACTCACTCCTTAGAGGTCAACATTCCCCAACTTTGTATCCCATCTAAGTTGCAACCCTTCTGTCAGGCTCCATCAGAGCCCTCAGAGCCTGTCACAAAAAGGCCTACTGTTAGTGGACCCACTGTGGATTGCCACAGAAAGCAAAGACTTCCCAGCTTGGAATCCAATGTGTGTGTTACACTCAGCATCCTCCAGTTAGGCCTTTGTACAGTGAGTATTGTTCTATTCCTCTTCGGAGATGAAATGAATACCTCTAGACTGGGACTGGAGAGATGGATAGTTCAGTTAGCAAAATGTTTGCCCTAAGAGTATGGGACCTGTATTCAAACTTCCAGAACCTATGTAAAATTCAATCACGGTAGTATACTTAAAATTCCTGCACTGGTTGGGAGCTGAGGAGAGGGTGGACAGACAGATCCCTGGAGCTTACTGGCCAGCCAGTCCAGCAAAATCAGTGAGCTTTGGGTTCAGTGAAACATCCTGTCCAAAAATTTAAAAATAAATAAAAGGACAAAGATACCTATGCGAACCTCCAGCCTCCACGTGCATGCACAGATTTGTGCACACACACAAACACATACAATATACACGGAAAGAATTTTTCTGGTCCTTAGAGTCTATTCTCTCATTCTAATATAACAGAGCACTGTAATAAACAGACGCCCCCAAGGACACAAATGATTTAGGCCAGAAAACCAAACCAAAAAGATTGTTGTAGTTTTTGTGTTTCTCATTTCAGCAGAAGCCTTACTGGGTCTTAATCTGTGATAATAAGTCACGTCAGCAGGAGAAACCTAGTTTTCACAATACTGTTTTCTTAGACCTTATTATGGTCCTCGTTTCTTTTGGAGGGAGACACAAACTCTATAAAACACCACAGTGTCTGTCAGCAGAAGTAAAAGGCAAGGGAATAAAACAGTAAGCACTGTGCTTTGTCACTCTGTCAATTTCCCATTTCTCTCTCTGGTCTTCATCTCTTTTTAAATACAAATGCCCAAGTCCAGGATGGCAATAGACGTGTTCAACCACACGTAAGAAAAGAAAAATACTCATAAAATGAGGCATACAGCAACATCACAAAAACAAAGAAACCAAATGGTGGAAATTGCCATGATTATTCCATTGTGGCTAGTTATTGCAACACGCCTGACATTCACATTAAAAACCCATCCTCATGAACGGCAGCCTTCAGGAGCAGAGCAGGCTGCTAAAGTTCCGAGCATCACGGGAAACTCTGCTCCTCAAACTCTGATGCCACTCCCCAGGCTGAAGTAAAGCCAGGAGGATGGATGAAAAAACAGACAGGAAAAATGAAAACTTTGCCAGCGTGTCAGGTAATGTTGAAACACTGTGGTTTAGATGTGAGGGATGAAAAGGCGAAGTCTTAGGGCCTGAAAAAAAAAAAAAAACAACTCATGAAACATCTCACACGATGGAAATATCAAAGCTATAAATAAGAGGAAAGCATCTCGTACCATACCCAACTTTAATAAATTACTACTGGGAATGAGATAATGAGGAAGATACAAGTCATTAAAGTCATTAGCGTAGAGATCTCCAAACTTCCTTTGTTATTTTGTGCCGAAGAGTGGGAATGGTGTTTTATTTAGGTGGCATTTTCATGAGTTTCTAATATTCCTAATATGCTTATCACTAAATAGGTACAGTGCTTGGGGTGGGAGCAAGAATGTAGATCCATAATGTGTTTCTATCCCGAGAGTTAGAGTGACCCTGGCATGCCACCAGAAACAATTCTAGAGTGACTCAGAATGAAATCTGTGCTGGTTCCAAATTGGTCGGGTCAGAGGGATGAGAGACAGTGGGAAAAGAAAGAGATGGTGGTCAGAAATGTCATGCTTCCCTCCCTGTGAGCCTCTCCATCTTTTGTCTTTAGGAATCGTCCCTGGAGACCTTTCAGCCAGAGGGGAGGGAACTGTAAGCCAGCCAGCATCTTCCCTATCCAGAGCCCCACATTGTATTAATCTCAACCACTGACTCAAAGACAACTGACTCAGCAGACAGCACCCTGCTGCCAACTCAAGTGTACCTAATCTATTCAAGTACAGAGACTAAAAGAGTTACCCTTGGCGGGCTCTGCTTATGGGGAGATGTTACTTAAGGCCTTCCTCCACCCTGTGCCTGGGATAGAGCAAAACCTCAAGGCACGTGAGTGTATCACCTCATCATTCCTCAAAGCCACGGGATGGCCATTAGTAACCTGGTGTCTAGAAGCAAGGACAGTGAGGTTCAGGGAAGTCAAGAGAATCGCAGACACAGCTAAGTTTGCTGGCCCAGAATCCCCAGGTTCTTTCAACACTATTGCCCTACCATATAACAGGATTCTCTCTGACTGTATGAAAAGCAGATGGGAGGTCCCATTAGTTGCTTCTTTTCATTGCTCTGATACAATACCCAATAAAAGCAAGGAAGAGGTTTGTTTTGGTACTGTCTGTCACAAAGAATTCAGAGAAATAATTCTGATTGCCCTACTTGTTTTCTTATGTGTACGGGTTGAGGACCCCAACCTGTGGGATGGTGCAGCCCACATTCATGGTGGATTTATCTTCCCTCCTTTGTAAAACATTCCTGGAAATGCCCTAAAATATATACCCAGAAGTTTGCCTACTAGGTTATTCTAAATTGAATCAACAATGAAGATTAGCTGTTACACACATGTGTAAAGTTCATAGTCTCTTTTAATCAATGTTATTGAACACAAGTAAGCGTGCAGGGAGTGTGAAGGACACGGGAATTATTCCCTCCAGGGAAGCCTAGAGTAGCCTGGCTGCCTGAGACAGCCTTCAAAGAATGGTAGAGAAACAGTCAGGAAAGCCTCAGAGAGTCACAGAAGGCACAGATGCAGACTCGAGGCTAGAGTCAAAACAGAGGCATTCATAACCGTGTGGCTACAGCCATCGCATGCTCCTAAGGAGAAGTTAGCAGTGAGCTTCAGAACTGCTATATGTGTGAATCTGTACGGCCGTCTGTTTACAGACTTGCAAAGAGCAGGTATCAGGGTCCTGTTCCTGTAGAGTACCCATAGCCAGAATCAAAGCTGAACTCCAGCAGGCAGATAAGATGAGCTAATAGCACCACTAACAGTATGCCTAGCTATTAAAACACAAGGGTGTACACACACACACACACACACACACACACACACACAGACACACACCCTGGCTGACAAGTGTCCAGTCAGGTAGAAATGCAGTGGAAAAAGTCAGTGTTTGCCAAACTACAGGAGAGAACTGAGTGTGTAAGATGGAAAATTCCCATTTCACCTTCCTGAATGAGCAGTACAAATAGCGGAATACAGCAAAACTCACATTACGCTACCCACGTTGGAGGGAGGTCAATAAAATTTAAGTTATTCTCACCGCAGGTAGAGTTGGTCTGGTTGGTCTAGACTCTCCTTACCCATCAGTCACTGATACAGTTTTTAAATTTCTCATTTATACATACTATATGCATACCAGAATACTCTTTCTCTTCTGAGGCCTAAAATTTACACTGGAGCCTAAAAACTGTCAACTTCAAACATAACTGACCAAAATAAGTAGTTGTCTTGATACAGTGTCTCTCAGCCTCTTTCGATGAGTGCATTTTTTTTCCCATTTTGTATATGCCTGAGATGCATCTAAAATTCTGCAAAGAGCAATGGACTATCTCCTTACATATTCCTGAGTGGTATTTGCAAAGGGTTAACCCAAATAGAAATGAATTGTAGATGCACGCGGTATTACACAAGGATTCCTCTACTACTCGGCACCAGTACTGGCTGCTTGAGTTGGGAAGTTAATTCCCTCATTGAGATGCTGTCTTGTCCCTAACAGCCTTCTGTAAATGTCTTCCCATGGCTGGAACTTGCTTTTCTTCATAGGCTCTCCACGGACTAACAGAAGCTCTGTGAGCTGCTAGTGAGTAATGAATGCTAATCAAATGAGTGGCTTTATTAATGAGGAACTGAAAGGATGGCTTCCCACTTGCAGAAACGGTGGCCAACACAACCCACTTGCTTTTGTCTCTGTAATCATGTCAATCCTGTGTGCGAGTCTAAACATCTGCCCACTCGTTCAGTGTGCACGGGCTCTTCAGGCTTTTGTTTCCTTGATGAAGAAAATTCAAAATCTCCACGCCAGGCTTTGTGCTTGGAGGTGATCCTGGCCTGAGGAGGCCTTCCCAGCTGACAAACACATACTGGTCACTCACAACACGCCTTGAGTTCCCGTACAGAAAAGAAATTGCATCCTAAAAGAGGGTAAGATGAGAATGACAGCGGGGCAAAGAGGGACGGGGTGCGGGGAGGCGGGGTTACTGTTACAGAGGTGACTGAAGAATGGGGTAGGCGACACTGGGGTCCCAGCTGTGTAGCTGGGTACAATTAGGCTCTGAGAAGCGAAAGCCATTTGTTGGCTTCTTTAAATGCTTCCTTAACTTGCCTGCAAGTGAGTTTTCATAAGCTTGGAAGTGTTCCGTTCATCCAAAATTGCTGTGACTCTGGCACTCAAGAATGGAACGTCTCATCTGTACCCAGCCCAGTGAAGTCAAATAGAGTACAATTTCCATTTCACAGATGAGGAAACAGGTAGAGAGGTAAAATACCTTCTGAGTGTCCCAGCTCCTGTGGGAGTGGCCCACTTCAAACACAAGTCTCCCCTACAGTCCACTGCCCTTACTCCTTCAGGGCAATTGAACCTGCCTCAACCAAAGTTTATTTGTTCATCCCCTCAGGCTGGGTGTTGGAAGGAAGGTGGACTTTGGAATCGGAAAACCTGGAAATCTCAACTCCACTACTTACTAGAAGACCAGAGGTTGTACCTTGGCCCATTGAGGACTTCAGTTCTGCTATCTGGTGCTTTGTAAAGATTAGGCAGGAACTGTGCCTCTGACAGATAAATTTGTGCAAGCTGGGGTTTCCCAGTTGGTAATGGGCTCAACATAATAGCTTCAGGGTAAACCAACCCCACTCCCCTCCCCAACTCTTAGGAGAGGCTTGAGGATTCTAAGAGAAATTCTACTTAACCTTGACAAAGTGGATGGCTAGTTAATCTGGCCTTAAGCCAATCAGTACAAGACATTCCCATACTCCTCCATCCCCAGGCCATGAGGTTGGCTCAAGAACAGGCTTATGGTCCAATTTGGACTAATGATAGGTAGGAAAGAATGTTTTTGATTGATTCTAGAAGTATCTATTCTTGCTCTGTGCTGTGGAGAGACAGAAGTGAACCCGAAGGGAAAGCTGACGCCGGTACAGAGCTGGGTTACAGAAAACATGAGCCTGGCCCTGGACGGGTCCCTCCTGATCTCCACCTCACCCCCTAACTTTCTCATATACAAGGACTATTAAATTCCCTTTATTGTCTTTTATACAAGTACCAACAACCTATAAAAGTACCTAAAGTAGCTAAGGGACCGTAGAAGGTGTAAAGGTAAGCAAGTCCTGCTTCGCTACCTAGTAAACACTGCTGTCATTTTTATAGCATAAGAATAAACTGGGTTAAAAAATAAAGGTATGGTTCAGACTCTGTTTGGGACTCTCCTGTCATTTGGATAATATATTAAAGAAGGACATTAATCCCCCCCATAATTACACAATGGTTCTTTCAGATCCACTGACCAACCTTTGAGGGTCAGATGGAGTCACATATCCATTTACCTGTCAGACAACCACTTTGAAAAACTGGGCCATTACTGTATGCTCCCAGTTACTGGTTAACAAATGCTGCCCAGGACCCATCTCCTGAAAGAAAATGTATGCATTCCAAACTGTCTAAGGTAAAGCAGAGCCCCTAAGATTGCCATGGAGAAACAGCAAAGGAATCGTTCAGAGCAGCCTAGCCAGCACCTCAGAATCCCCCTTGGTTTTGTTTGTTTGTTTTTTGGAGTAACTGTTGCTGGTCCAACTTTCCAAAGTTTGAGTTCATCCACCACCACCCTCCCCGCCTCCAATGCTTTTCAGTCCTGTGTTTTGTAACTAAATGACATTTAAAAATCTAGCTCTAGAGATCACTTGGGGCTGTTGGCACGAGCATCAGGGCCAGAGAGTCCTTAGATTCTAGATTGAATTTAGAGGCCGGCAGTTAGACCATTTGAATTGATAATAATGATGTTATCTCAGCGGTTTGCACAGATCAGAAATGTTCTTCTCGTCCAGCAAGAAGTGGACGTGGAGAAAAGAGAGAGGGCATCAGGTTACAAGCGGTCAGTACCAAATGCACTTTAGGTATGATAACAGCTCATGTTAATCAGGGGTTCATTCTATGCCGGGACTGAGCAGAGAGTGCTCGAGACCAATGATCTCATTCAATTATGACAGACACATAGCTGAAAAGTGACAGAGAGGGGGTTCACACCCAGCCCTTTCCACCACAGTTCACGTACTTTTTCTAGGAACATTGTATTCCACTAAGCACAATGAAGCATAAGACACTGATAAAACATGTGGCAACATAAATCATGTGTTTAAGAACATGTATATACTGCTGGTGAATTAACCTGTTACAGGACACCTCTTGGTGACACCAACTTGTGCATCCTTCAAACCTCCTGAGAGGGTTTAAACATGTGTCCTCCCGGAAACACAAGTGAAAGTTTAATGGTCATCTTTACAGCAATACAAGATGGGAGTCTTTGCAAAGTCGTTAGTACCAGGTTGAGGTTGTGAGCATGAGCTCCATGGTCACGGTTAGGACTTTCTAAAACCAGGGGAGATGCGCTTATCGTCCTCTTCCTCCTCACCAGGAGATCAATCATTTGTATTCCATTGAGACTATAAGAAGTCCTCAGGAGCATGTGTACCCCAACCTGAGACTTTCAGAACTCTGAGCTAAGTAAGCCTTTATTACTAATGTCTCAGTTTGTAGCAAGAGAAGGTGAACGAAGGAGGCTTTCTGGAACTCTCTCCCACACCTCTAATTCTTTTGACCTTCTGTACTAATTGCATCCACATAGCATGATCTTTAATATCTCCTTCCTTCTGCTCTGGGAGGCTTTCTGTGGTAGGGAGAGTAGCACCTGCTTCCCAGTGTCCAAGTCCTATTCCATAGAACCTATAAATATGCTAGCTTACAAAGTCAAGGGTACTTAAGGTGGAGGTGAAGGCTGGCAGTTCGTAGACCTTAAGGAAAGTACCTTAAATTAACAAATGTGAGCCCAGTGTAACCACCAGGGTTCTTAAATGGGCACAAGAGAAACAGAAAGCAGACTGAGAAAATGATTCAAGGTATGGAAGCAGGGCCACAGACGTGCTACCTAGCTCTGAAAGTGTAGAAAGGGGCCACTAACCCAAGAAACATGGGCAGCCTCTCCTCCCAATACAAAAGCAATTGAACAAACTCTTAAAGACTTCAGCACATGCCTGCAGATACCTTGATCAAGGCCCAAGAGAGTCCAGTGCCATACTCCTGTCCTACAGAATTTTAAGATACAAGGTTGGGCTAAGTATGGCACCATGTTTCTAGTGTTTTGTCACAGCAGCCTAAAATACATACACCGTCTGAATTCCCTCCTGTCCCCTTGTCCTCAGAGCCAAATAGCATGGGTTCTGAGTTCTCTGAGAGAAATTATTGTAATCGTGGAATCATAGTAGTTAAGATTTCTCCGTGCATGTGCACGTGGACATGTGGGCGTGCGTGCAGCATGCGTGCGTGTGGCTGGCTGCACTACAGCCCTTCATTTGACCAATGCTTGCTTTCTGCTGCTAGGAAGATCAAGGCTAAGGACATGGATCATGAAGCTGTGGGTTAGAAGGAAAAGGCTGAGCAGAAGAATGAGGAAAGAAGAGAAGGAAGAGGGGAGATGCTGACAGGAGAGGATCAAAAGGAAGGAAGTGAAGGAATGGGGAAAACAGCAGGAAGGGAGGGTGAGGATGAGGCAGAGCTACAAAGCGGACAAGAAGAGAGAGCTTGGGCCTGTCTCCTGCCCACTCCTCCCCACTGGGCTCAGCTGTGGTTTTGGTTTTGGTTTGGTTTTTGGACATTCGGGAAAGCTTTGTTGTGTAATTGGCAAGGCTCCGGGGAGCTTTGATCAATGAACATAGAGCCTGGTTCATATGAGAACTGCTTAGAAGTTTTTCAGGTAACCCTAGTGGGCAGCCGTGGTACTTCGAGACCCACTGTCGAGAGCCCTTTTTAACCTTCCTTTGAGATCATCCAGCCCACTGCACTGTCAGGGACTTGATGATAGGACAAGCTGAATTGAGGAAAAAAGCGCTTATCCCCACCCAGCACCCACGTGGCAGCTCACAACTGCCCTAACTCCAGTTCCAGGGGTCTGATGCTCTCTATGCACCATATACACATATGCTCCTATACATATACCATATACACATGGTACACACACATACTCTCAGGAACATATACACAAATGCATAAAATAAATAAACCTTTAAAAGACAATAACCACCACCATCACTATCTAGGGGCTGGGGAGATGGCTCAGTGGCCAATACACTTACTCTGCAAGCACTAAGACCTGAGTTCAGAGCCACAAAACCTACTTAAAAGCTTGGTATGGTAACATGGCCTACAACTCCTGCAATGGGGGACCAGACACAGGCTAAACCTAGGGTCTTACTAGGTAGCCAACCCAGTCATAATGTCAAACTCCAGGCTCATTCAGTTAGAGACCTAAATCTGACCACTGCCCTCCACAAGTGGTCACCTGCATGTACAAGGTATACACACACACACACACACACACACACACACACACACCAACTACCGAGGTTCAGTCCAGGCTCCATTTTTAATAGCTGGGTATAAAGAAAAATCCTTCATCTTTCAGTGCTGGTGTCTAGAGCCATAAACGGAGAATGAGTGGAGTAGTCATCTTCATGCTAGAGCACTCTTTTCAAGATGAAGTTAATTAATATTTGCTGATTGCTTAGAGATACCTCTTTCACACAAATCCCACAATAAAGCATTCACTGGACCTAATAAAATCAGTGCAGCTATCCCCAAACTTCCATCCAACCTGCTGCTATTTCACCTCTCGTGTATGTATACTTACTAGCACACACTCTTGTCATTCTACACCAAAGTCATGACTCTCTGTGTCTGGGACACTCTCTGGAGCTAAAGAGGAAAAAGCACAACCCAGAAATAATCCATTCATATATATAAAATATCCACTTGATAAAGTCAGGAAGTGACTCTGTAAGACTAGTTTTTTTTTTTTTCAAGCTGGTCATTTAAGTAATCCTCACTATAAGCAAGGCCCACAGCTAAGGAACACAAAACACATGGTTTTGAGGACTCAGTGGGCAGTGCAGACCTGAGTCCTGGATTAGGGCCTGGATGAAGAACAGTCTTACATGGGGTTACAGAGAGTAAGGAAGTGAGCTGAAAACGAGGGCCAGGCATCGTAGGAATTATCCAGGCCTAGAGCAAAAGGCTTCAGAAAGCAAAGTTGGCCATTTCCTAAATGTGCCTAAGTCTGGCCCTGACCACATCTCTGTTTAGAAGGCTTATTTGGATATACACTAATATGCATTTCAACTCTGAAAGAAGAAGTTCCATATGTCTTTGCTTTACTCTCATTTATTTTTTTCTTTACCAGTTGGCCTATTTTCTTCTTCACATTACATCAAGAGGCCATTGTAACAGGTACCTCAGCTTAGAGATGTGGGATAATTCTGAAGAGACATGAGACAAGATGTAAAATTTTGTATTGGGAGTACAATAAAATGTACAATGCACAAATTTGGCAGACAAAAGCTTTCTCTCGTAGGTATGAAAAAATGTCTGTGCTTTATTTTCAAAGGAACCAAATAAGACATGGTGCCTGAATCACTGTCTGAATGCAGACAGCATTTGGCTTTGATCTGAGTTGTTGAAAACTATGACCAATTTATCCTTAGGATGCCAAGACATCGGAGAATGTTTGTAAGTCTGGATTTCCATATCGGGATCTTGCTACACACGTCTTCTCTTCATTTCACATTATGTAGGGCCAGCCCAAAATAGTACTTCCAACAATAGACAGAGTTGGTATGATAATTTCACATCTACTTATAGACAATGGGGCAGAAGGACACACTTATGGACAATGTGGCCTGAAAATATATAAACTCACAATTGAACAGTAAGTGGGATGAGTTGATTCAGACTCTTCTGTAACGCACTAGTGGATTTCGTAGGGACAAGCATTCGATTTCCGCTTGGATGGATGCTGAAGAGGTCTTGGAAAGTTATTGATGTAACGCATGTACCCCAACTTGGCTCTTGGATCTGCAGTGCCATGCCTGCTGCCAGCCTTCCTCCAACCTTGTCAAGAGTCATTGCTGATTTTTCTGGATTTCATTTGAAAATTTAAACCCAAATACGTCCAATAGTCTCAACTCTGTATCTCATTTACCCTGTTTCTCCTTGCCCAGATAGCCCACAGGTATGAGTGTATGATGTAGACATCCAGCCCTTAAGAAGCTTACCAGCCATCTTCTAAGCGTGTGGAATATACCACGTACTTTCTGTGCTGAGTCAGTTACCTAGGATCACCCACAGTCGAGTGTTGGTGGAATTTTCTTGGAACCAGATAAAGACTTGATCAGAACATAGTATCCTTCAGAAATAAGAAAGCCAGCATCCAAAATGCCTGAGGGTAAGTCTTTGACTAAACTCATTGTCTAGAGCTAGACATTTTGCCCTGCTCCACATTCTGTGTTGGTTTGGGGGGATCTCTATCCAGACAGGGTATAGAGGAGTCAGGGACCAAGAGGCAGTGTTCAGGTCCTAAGGATGAAGGCTTCATAGGCATCCAGCCATCAAATCAGGAACATCCTTATGAGAATGTTTGTTCCCAGGGTGGGGGTCTGTGGATAGGAAAGCTTATAATCCTGTGGATTTTACTTTTAGGAATTAAAACCACAGTGAAGTGGGTCATAAACATCACCAGATTCATAAATGGGACCATTACACAAGAAAAATGTCTTCCCGTCCCCAAACTGCCCACCCAAGCTCTTAGGTTTCAGAATTGACTATGCCGACTACCCCTTCTTTCCCAACTAGATTCACTGTAACCCTGTGTACAGAAGCTTCACCCTCACCTCTCCCTCTTCTCAACACAGAAATCTCCTGCATCAGCCTTATCAACCACCTTCCTTCAAGACCCCTTCACACACATCCCTTTTGTATTAGTCAGGGTTCTCTACGTCACAGAATTATAGGTATATAGTATATCTCTATATAGTAGGGGAATTTGTTATGATGACTTACAGTCTGTAGTCACTCCCCAACAATGATCAGCTGTAAATGGAAATCCAAATCCAGTAATTGCTCTGTCCCACAAGGCAAGCAGGCAAAGAAGAACAAATCTTTCTTTCCAATGTCCTTATGTAGGTCTTCAGCAGAAGGTATGGCCCAGATTAAAGGTGTGTACCACGTTGCCTGGATCTGGGACTTACTTTGTCCCAGATGACCCTGAACTCAGAGATCTCCTTGCCTTAGTCTCCTGGGATTCATAGCTTCTGTGCCTCAAGATCTCCATGCCAAGATCCAGGTCAGACTCTTGTATCTCCGAGCCTCAAGATGAGGATCACAGGTGAGCCTTCCAGTTCTGGGTTGTAGTTCATTCCAGTCAAGTTGACAACCAGGAATAGCCATCACACCTTCTATGATACTCTCATGTCCTGGGAGTTTGTTTCTAAAGGTTCATAGCAGCAAGGGAAATGGTGAGGTGACAAGAAATTAGGTCTGTGTAATTTTTGAGTACTATGACTTTTATTTAAACAGGAAAGAGTTTCAATTTCCTGTCTTAGTTTACTTTTTGTTGCCCTGATAAAGACCATGGGCAAAAGGAGGAAAGAGTTTGTTAGAGTTACACATGCCTACATACACATACACATACGAATACACATGCCTACATACACATACACATATGAATACACATGCCTACATACACATATGCATATGCATACTATCCTTAGCAATTGTGGTCCATCACTGAAGAGACTTGGGGCACGAACTCAAGTCAGGAACACGGAGAAATAAACTGAAGCAGAGACCATGAAGGAGTGCTGCTCACTGGCTTCCTGCCATTGGTGAACTCATCTTTTTTTTTTTCTTTTTTTTAACATATCTCAGGACTACCTGCCCAAGGGTGGCACTTGCCCACAGTAGGCTGGGCCCTCCCACATCAATCATTAATCAAGAAAATGGCCCAACAGACTTGCTTACAGGCCAATCTGAGAGAGGTATTTTCTCAACTGAGAGTCCCTCTTCCCTGATGACCCTAGCTTGTGACAAGCTGAAAAAAAAAAAAAACCTAACATGTGGTCTTTATGTTTTTTCCTCAGTTTCTTCTTCCACCTCCAGTTCTTCCTTAACTGCTACTCCTATAACTTCCTTGGCTTTTCTCTCATTGCTTTTTCCTAGGTACAGCCTCTCTTCAGTATGGAAAACGCAAGGTGGCCTTACAATCAGCTGATGGGAATTTGAATCCAGGCTGTGTGTCCTTAGACATGTGTCTGTCTGTGTCTCAGGATTACTACCCCGTAGGACCAGCTAACTTGTCCCTTGTGCTTGCTCAGGACAGGCATTTTACATGTTTGCTCAGTTACACCTCACAGCGACATTATGAAGAAGGGAATATTGTCCCCATCTTATTCCTGAACACATGGAGATACAGAAAACAGAAAGATTGAATTGCTTGTCCAAGATACACAACAGGGGTTTGTCTGGTTATTCGCTCTTCTCTGTCAGTGCTGCAAGTGTTGCCTCTTTAAAGTGAAAGCAGCACGCTTCACTTTATGAGGATGATGGGAGGCAAGGAACTTGTCACCTAGGAGGCTGCTGCCACGGTTGTGTTTTTCTGTTGGCATTTGCTCTAAGCTTCAACTGCACACTCCTTCACTCTGGTCCCATGTGCCTTCCTTCACAGGCCACAAGAATGATAGCCTGAAGCCACCTTCCTTGACTATCCCCTCACTCGGCCACCAAGCTCACTACTGCCTTCCTCTGCTCTCTTGTCATTGCCTCCCTGTCTTCTTGATGCCTCAAGTGCCTAGTCCCTCTGCTCAGACTCTCCTCCTCTCCCTGTCAGCCAACTTGATGTCCTCAGCTCTCCCACCCAGGCCATTTCTCTGGCCTCTCACGGTTCTCCTTGCGTCCATTCTTGTACTACAGGAATTGACTTCCTTTCTCTTTCTTGTCTGTGGTCTTCAACCTTGATCTTTGATCTTTCGCTTTGTCAGTATCCCCATCCCGTCACTATTTTCCTAAGTCTAGGGGTCAAGTTACTAAGAGTCCCCAAACACCTTGAACTCCAGCTCTCCTTGAAACACCATTTCAGAGCTGGCCTCCTACCTCAGATTAGTCCCAAAGCCATGTCCTCCTTCAGCCTTCCTTGGGAATGTCACCATGCACCCACTCTCTCAGCTTGCCATTTTGTTGGGTAGCAGGAGCCTGTGATCTGTGAAGCTACACACAGGCTCAGAGCTCGATTCTTGGTAAAAACATGAATTTATAAGTAGGAATGGCTAGATCCTGGAATGATGAACTAACACAGTTAGTAAGCAGTCATAGAAGAGATTTCATAACGGTTAATTTGTAAATAGGACCATCTGAATTTAAGCCAACTCTCTTCTTTGTTAGCTCACGTGACCCGGCACACTGGCTTAACCTTTGGAGCCCTCAGATTTTCTTATCACTAAGATGGTAGTAAGAAGTACTTATGGGATAACCCTGAGGATTAGGTAAGGTCACACTGGTGACATGGTTGGAATGTACTGGACACGTGTCAGCACACAGATGTTAGCTATTTTTGTCCTTGTTCATGGCAGAATTGGAGTTCAAGTCATAACTTTGGACTGCCAATCCAGTACTGTTTACACTCCGTGATTTGAAACAAGAAAGTGAAGAAGAGGAAAGAAGGGGAGGGAAAAGAGGGACCCTTGTTAATTACACTCAAGATAGAAGACAAAAAGGAAGCTGTGGGTGAACCTCATATTCTCTAGTTCTATGGTAATTACTCTACCAGGTTCTGCAGTCACCACTAGAGACCCCACCCCCACCCCCACTGGGACAATAGCACTGTCTTGAGCTGGGCATATACTAGGGTTCAGATCTCAGCTCTTGATGGCTCTGGAGTACTGGCGTGTTCATGGGTGTATGCTGCTCCATCTTTGAACAGCTCTGGGGAGACTCATCAGAGCCGTCTGTGGATTACCCCATGCCTAGCACCCAGGCAGCAGCTCTTAGAAGGATTTCTGTGGGCTAAGCTACATCCTTTTCCTCTGGCTCCAGGAGAGACAATCCTAAAGGGATTCTCAGGGCAGGATTATGCCTAGTAAGAATGTGTTTGTCAGGATTCAGAGGGCTGGGATTTTCCAGGGATTAAGGGCTGCTGAGGGTGAAAATGGCCCCTTAGGGGGGGTTTACCAAGAGGCCCTAAGGAAAATCTTTCTTTCTTTCTTTCTTTCTTTCTTTCTTTCTTTCTTTTTTTTTTGTTTTTTTTTTCGAGACAGGGTTTCTCTTTATAGCCCGGGCTGTCCTGGAACTCACTCTGTAGACCAGGCTGGCCTCAAACTCAGAAATCCGCCTGACTCTGCATCCCAAGTTCTGGGATTAAAAGTGTGCGCCACCACTGCCCAGCAGGAAAATCTTTCTTCTCCCTCCACATCCTTCCACTCCTTATTCCTAAGAGCATGGGTATGTATCTTTTATGTACAACTCCACCTAGAGGGAGAGGAGAGGGAGGGGAGAGGGAAGGAAGGGGGAGAGGAGGGAAGAGATTCCACATCTCAGTTGATTTAGGAAGTAACCTGTCTCATATCTAAAATGTGTCCCAGATCCATTGTCCTGGTGTCACAAACAAAGCCCATCCATCTAATGCAAATTTTGAATGCATTTGGAGACAAATGACTGGTGACTGTCACCTACGACTGGGCTCAGATGTTGGAACAATTTGCCAGGAGATTCTAGGGTCCTTGTCCTTAACTATCGGTATTTTAGTGACTCCTCCTTATGTTAACTCAGTCAGCATTCCAAAATTCCATCAAATGTGCATGCCTATACATATATATATACATATATATACACAAATATATACATATATTTACACATATATACATATATATGTATATGTATGTACATATATATACATACATATACATATATATACATATATATGATAGACTAACTAAAATGTTAGGGAATAAAATTTGATTTTTAAGTAGAATGGACCTCTTTTTTAAAAAAAACCTTTTCAACAGATTTAAACTCTTTCAAAATAGAATTCATGGGTGGGGGGGGAGGTTAGATGTGGGATGGGGGTAGTGGAAGAGTATCCGGGAAGTGGGATATCATGGGTTAGGGGGTTGGTGGAGGGGGTAACAAGGAAGTGGGATATCATTTGAGATGTAAACAAATGGAATGATTAATAAAAATTTAAATAAAATAACTGATACAAAATTTAAAAAAAATAGAATTCATGCCTACATTTCACCCCCTGCCCTTGTCGCCACTTAACAACATAACTATCTTGGAAAATCTCATGAGGGATCCACAATTCCATCATTCAGTCGAATATTACTTCGATCATTTGTTTCCTCAAGGGAAAAGTTTTTCCCAAGAGAGAACATTCTAGAAGAGGAACACTTTACTCTGAGTTACCGAGTCCTCATGAATTTTCCAGTGAAACACACCAACTGCAGACATCATCCCTGGTTTACAGATGCAGCCTTTATTAGTCACATGCTCCTAGCTTAACCAAAGAAGTCTCTGGTAGGAAAGCATGTGGCTGTGGCTGGCCAGCAGGGGACACTCTTTCGCCAGCATTAGCCTTGACCCAGCCTGAGGCAACTGGACAAACTTCAGGTGTAAGGTGAGGTTGTTGCCCTAGAACATGAAATTGTGGAGCCCCACAGCACTAAATTTGGATGGAACCAGAACAGGTATTAGCCTTTGCATCTTAGAAGATAGCACATCCTCATCTACAATAAGGACAGTGGGAAGTTTCTTCTAAGGATTCAAGCCACCCCCTTCTGAGGCAAACAACAAACTGACTTCCACTTCTTTGTTGTGTCCTTCCCACCAAACTGGATTCCCCTACATCTGTCTGGCTTTACAAGAGAAGATGGGTTCTCACATCTAGTTTCTAAACAAGTGAATAAAATTCGTCTAGCTACCCTTGACAAATTAACTATGTTTGATATTGGATCCTGGCACTGGGACTGGGGTGCATATGCTATATACCAAAGCAGACCTGGCCTCCAGGTTATCCCAGCATCCCTCAGTCCCTTCTTGGCATACCCTGCCCCCCAACTCCGAACTTTCTAGCCCAGAGGCTGGGCTGCCCTTTACCCAGTCTCTTCCCTATACAATCCAGATATTTTACACTTCCTCTCCCTCTCCTCCCTCTCCCTCTCCCTCTCCCTCTCCCTCTCCCTCTCC
>NW_021604599.1:3892886-3967389 GCF_004785775.1 Grammomys surdaster | reverse complement strand
CCTCCTCTTCCTCCTCCTCCTCCTCCTCCTCTTCCTTCCTTTCTCTTTCTTCTTCTCCTCTTCTCTAAGCATGTACCCTTTCTTTCTTTCTCTTCCCACTCCCCCTCTCCCCAAGGCAACTCCCTGGCCTCGAGCCTTCCTTTAATATGATGTATCTTGTGTGAATTGGCTCATTTTGCTGTCAGAGCAATAACCTATCAAACCCCTTCACATATTCTCCTTTAAGGTCCTGCAACTTGTCTCTTTTTCTTTAAATTTTAAGTTTTTATTTATTTAAATTTTATTTTTATATAACCCAACACAGCCCAGGCAGGCCTCAGATTTTCTGTGCATCCTATTATTCATAGATTACCTTAAACTTTTGGCCATCCGGCCTCCATCTGCATTCTGGAATTACAGAAATATACCCACATACCTGGTTTATGTGGTACGGAGAATCAAATCGAATCATGCTAAGCAGTCTACCAACCTCAGCTACATCCTCAGCCCCCGGGGCTACATTTGATTTCATGCTATATCTTAGTTCAATAATTCAATGACATTTTCACTTATATTTTTACCTCCATTAAGTAGACTATTTTTTTTATCTTTCTTTTCCTTTTATTGAAATAGACTTTTCTCACATGGATGTCCTGATCACCCTTTCCCGTCTCTAGCCCTCCCTGCTCCTCCTCACTTTCCCTCCGGTCTGAATCCACCCCATTTCTGTCTCTCGTTGGAAAAGAGGCAGGCTTCTAAGGGCTAATAATAAAATGAAATACGATAAGACAAACCAAAGCCACATCGGAATTGGACAAAAGAAACAAGCACAAGAAACAGAGACTGGGTCCTTCACACACTCAGGAATCCCAAATAAATGCTATATTGGAACCCCGAATTTATACACAAAAACCTGGAGGGTAGAGGAGAGAAGAAACATAGGTGTACATGTAAATTAAATAAAAAATAAGATAAAATCTTAAACAAATAGAAAGAATGAGAGAGAAAAGAAAAAAGAGAAGAGAAGAAAAGAAAAGAAAAGAAAAAGAAAAGGAGAAAGGAAAAGCCCTGACAGAACACTGTGAGACAAGGAAACTCCAAAGACACCATTGAGTTAATTTTCTGTTGTCATCTACTGCTGGGCAGACAACCTACCCTAAGAATAGTTTGTTTTCTCAGTGAGACTGTCTCACAAGAAACTCAATCTCCATTTGCAAGTGGTCACCAATTGGAGTTAACTTCTGAGTTAGTGATGGGGGCCTGTGCCCATTTCTCCTTTCAGCTGGAGGACCCCACGTGGTGTAGGCCTGTGCAGGCCTATGCATGCTGCCTCAGTCTCTGGGCTTTCATGTGTGCATCAATCATGTTGATTTAAATGGCCTTACTTCTTCCTCAGTGTCCTTCATCCCCTCTTGCTCTTTCACTCTTTCTGCCTCCTCATCTGCAGGGTTCCCCCTCACCCTTGAGGGGAGGGAATGTACAGAGACTTCTCTTTGAGAGCAGAGTGTTCCAGGTCTCTTATTCAGACATCATACTACAGTAATGTCTGGCTGTGACTTTCTATATTTGTTTCTATATGCGGCAGGAGGACGCTTCTCTGGTGATGGCTGAGTGGGACTCTGATCTGTGAGTATAGCAGAATGTCATTAGGAGTTACTTTATTGCTATGAATTTCTTGGAAGTGTATTGTTTGATTTTAGGTCCCTGGACTATCTAGTCTCTGGTTCTTTGTCACCCAAGCAGTGACAGGTATGGATTCCATCTTATGGAATGGGCCTTAAGTCCAATCAGATGTTGGTTGGTTATACAGGCTTTGTGCTACCATTGCTCTGGCATATCTTGTAGCAGGAAACCATTGTAGATGGAGTTTGCACCTGGGTTGGTGTTTACATTTCTCCTTTGGTTATGTGCAGAGCATCTTCCTCTACCAAAGATGCTAGCACACAGGGGTGAGGGCTCTGTGTCGGCACCAGCTCAACTTCTCCATGTTCAACCGGTTTGTACAGGTGTTATCCTCAGCAATGGGGCCTTGCTGTCAGTTTGTGGAGAGCAACCTGTAAGTTTTGGCAACAACCTGGGTTATTTGGGGATTCCCAGGGGACCCCTTTGGCCAACAACTCAATGAGATGCAATCCAATCCTGGAACTGGAAACTTCATTTGGTGACAAAAGATGACCAATTGGAGCACTGTTTCCCCATCATTTGATGACCTCATTTAGATTTCCCTTACATGTGTGTATACATGGAAGCTTCTGCTATATTAGGTTTCCACACTACCCTTAAGAGTACCCTTAATTTGATCTGTCATTCCCACATTCTATACATCAACATTCTCTCCCTCCCTCCTCCCCACTTGATCTTCCCATTCCAGCCTTCCACCTCCTTCCATCCATACCTATCTATTCTATTTTCCTTCCCTAGGAGGATCTATTTGTCCCCTACTATTTACTTACTCTATACCTAACTGTGGTTCTAAGGGTTTGCAATTTCGTTATCATTGACTTCACAGCTGATATCCACATATAAGTGAATATCGGCCATATTTGTCTTTCTGGGTCTGGGCTACTTCATTCAGGATGATTTATTCTAGTTCCATCCATTTACCTGAGAATTGGAGAGTTTCATTTTTTTTCCCAATGGCTGAGTAATACTCCATTGTGTAAATGAACCACATTTTCTTTACCTATTTCCTTGTTGTGGGGTATCTAGGTTTTTTCCAATTTCTAGCTTTTATGAATAGAGCAGTAAGAACATGGTTGAGCAAGTGTCCTTGTGGTAGGATGAATCATCCTTTGTATAAATGTCCAGGAGTCGTGTAGCTGGATATTGATGTAGACCAATTTTCATCTTCCTAAAGAAACAGCACGTTGACTTCCATAGTGGCTGTAAGAGTTTGCATACCAGCAATGGAGGAGTGTTTTTTGTCTGCATCCTCACCAGCATGTGCTTACGTCATGTTATGGTCTTAGCCATTCAGGCAGATGTGAGATGAAATCTAAAAGTAGTTTTTCATTTCTCTGCTGGCTAAGAATGTTGAAAAAGCCTTTAAGTTTTTCTCAGACATTTGAGTTTTCTCTTTTGAGAACTCTCTGTTTAGATCGGTACCCATTTTTAACTGGGTTATTAGGGGTCTTTTTGATATCTAGTTTTTAAGTTCTTTATATAATTGGGAGACTTGTCTTCTATTATCTGTGTACTTGGTAAGAAGCCTTCTCCCATTCTGTAGCTGCCACTTTGTTCAAATGTTGGTGTCCTTTGCCTTTGTTTGACAGTTTTGTGAGGTCCCATTTGTTAATTGTTAATCTTAGTGCCTGCACTACTGGTGTGCTGTTCAGAAAGTCTTCTCCTGTGCCAGTGAGTTCAAGGCTATTCCCTACTTTCTCTTCTGTTGGGTTCAGTGAATGCGGTTTCGTGTTGAGCTCTTGATCCGTTTGGAGTTGGGTTGTATGGAGAATGATACATACGGATCTGTTTGGATTCTTCAGTGAATGCGGTTCCATGTTGAGGTCTTGATCCGTTTGGAGTTGAGTTGTATGGGGAATGATACATACGGATCTGTTTGGATTCTTCTATATGCAGCTATCCACGTTGACCAGCATCATTTGTTTAAGATGATTTCTTTTTTCCAGTGTGTATTTATGGGAAAATCAGTTGACTACAGTTATGTAGATTTATGTCTGGATTTTCACTTTGATTCCATTGATCAAGATGTCTGTTTTTGTGCCAATACCGTGTTAATTTTATTACTATATCTCTGGTAAAACTTGAAGTTGGGGATGATGGTACCTCCTGCAGTTCTTTTATTATTAAGGGTTTTTTGGGGGGGATATTTTATTTATTTATATTTCAGATGTTATCCCCTTTCCCTATCCCCCCAGAGACCTCCTATCCCATCTCCTCTCCTCCTGTTTCTATGAAGGTGTGCCCCCACCCACCCACTCCCACCTCCACTCCCTGAAATTTTTCCACACTGGAGCATCCAGCCTTCACGACCAAGGACCTCCTCTCCCACCTGTGCCCAACAAGTTCATCCTCCCTTACATATACAGCTGGAGCCATGGGTCTCTCCTTGTGTGCTCCCAGGCTGGTGATTTAGACCCTGGGAGCTCTGGTGGGTTGGTATTGTTGCTCTCCTCATGGGGCAGCAAACCCTTCAGCCCCTTCAGTCTTCTCTCTAACTCCTCCATTGGGAACTCCTTGATCTTGGTTAGCTGTGAGCATCTGCTTCCGTATATGTCAGACTCTGGCAGACCTCTAAGGAGAAAGCTATATCAGGCTCCTGTCAGCATGTACTTCCTGGCATCCACATCAGCGTCTGCCTTTGGTGACTGCTCATGGGATGGTGGGGCAGTCACCGGACAGCCCCTTCTTCAGTTTCTGGTCCACACTTTGTTTCCATATTTGCTCCAATGAGTATTTCGTTGTTCTTAGAAAGACCGAAGCACCCACACTTTGGTCTTCCTTCTTCATGAGCTTCATGTGGTCTGTGAGTTGTATCTTGGGTACTGTGAGCTTTTGGGCTAATATCCAATTATCAGTGAGTGCATACCATGTGTGTTCTTTTGTGATTGGATTACCTCACTCAGGATGATATTTTCTAGTTCCAACCATTTGCCTAAGAATTTCATGAATTCGTTGTTTTTAATAGCTGAGTAATACTCCATTGTGTAAATGTACCACATTTAAAGCCATCCTGGGCTTTTTGTGTTTCCATATGAAGCTGAAAATTTAGTATCTGTGAAGGATTGTGCTTTAATTTTGATGGAGATTGAATCTGTAGGTTGTTTTTGGTAGGATGGCCACTTTCTACTGTTGACCCTACCCAATCCATGACCATGTGGTCTTCTGATATCTTCTCAATTTTCTTTCTTCAATGTTTTAATGGTTTTATCATACAAGTCTTTTGCTTTTTTGTTTAGAATGACCCCAAGATATTTTATATTAGTTGAAGCTATTGTGAAGAATGTTGTTTCCCTGACTTCTTTCTCAGTGAATTTTCCATTTGTATATAGGAGGGCTACTGATTTTTTGAGATAATTTTGTATCCAGCTACTTTACTTAAAGTGTTTTCAGCTGTAGGAGATTCCTGGTAAAATTTTTAAGGTAACTTATGTACAATATCATATCATACAATATCATATCATAGGCAAATAATACTTCGACTTCTTTGCTTCTGATTTCCATCATCTTTACCTCCTTCAATTGTCTTTGTTCCAGCTAAGACTTCAAGTACTTTATGGACTAGATATGGAGAGAGTAGACAACCTTGTCCTGTGCCTGATTTTAGTGGAATTATTTTGAGTTCTTCTCCATTTAAGTTGACGTCGGGTGTGTCTACTGTAAATTGCCTTTATTATGTTGAGTTACCTCCTTTGTATGTCTAACTTCTCCAAGATTTTTATCATGAAGGGGTGTTGGATTTTGTCAAGGGCTTTTTCTTTCAGTTTGTTTATATGATTAATCACATGTATTGATTTATGTATGTTGAGCCATCTATCCATCTTTGGGATGAAGCCTACTTGATCATGGAGGATAATCTTTGCTGGGTCCTTGAATTCCATTTGCAAGTATTTTATTGAGAATGTTTACATCTATATACATAAAAGAAATTAATCTGTAATTATCTGTCCTTGTTGGGTCTTTACGTGGTTTTGGTACCAGGGGAACTGTAGGTTTATAAAAATGAATTGGGTAGTGTTTCCTCTGTTTCTATTTTTCTGACATTAATTCTTGAAAGTCTGGTAGAATTCTGCACTGAAATCATGGAGCTGGTGATTCCCCCAGAAGTTCTTTTATTGTTGAGAATAGTTTTCACAATCCTGGGTTTTCTGTTATTCCAGATGAATTTGAGAATTGCTATTTCTAGCTCTATGAAGAATTGAGTTGGAATTTTGATGGAGATTGCATTGAACCTGTAGATTGCTTTCAGCAAGATGGCCATTTTTACTATAGTAATCCTGCCAATACATGAGCATGGGAGATCTTTCCATCTTCTAAGATCTTCTTTGATTTCTTTCTTCAGAGACTTGAAGATCTTGACATACAGATCTTTCACTTGTTTGGTTAGAGTCACACCAAGATATTTTATATTGTTTGTGACTATTGTGAAGGGTGTCATTTCCCTAATTTCTTTCTCAGCCCATTTATTTTTTGTGTATAGGAAGGCTACTGATTTGTTTGCGTTAATTTTATATCCGGCCACTTTGATGAAGTTGTTTATCATCTGTAGAAGCTTTCTGGTGGAATTTTTGGGGTCACTTAAATATCCTATCATATCATCTGCAAATAGTGATATTTTGACTTTTTCCTTTCCAATTAGTATCACTTTGACCTCTTTTTGTTGTCTGATTGCTCTGGCTAGAACTTTGAGTACTATGATGAATAGATATATAGAGAGGGGCAGCCTTGTCTAGTCCCTGATTTTAGTTGGGTTGCTTCAAGTTTCTCTCCATTTAGTTTGATGTTGTCTACTGGTTTGCTATATATTGCTTTGACTGTGTTGAGGTATGGGCCTTGAATGCTTGATCTTTCCAAGATTTTAATATGAAGGGATGTTGAATTTTGTCAAATGCTTTTTCAGCATCTAATGAAATGATCATGTGGTCTTCTTTCTTTGAGTTTGTTTTTATAGTGGATTACATTGATGGATTTCCATATATTGAACCACCCTTGCATCCCTGGGATGAAGCCTACTTGATCATGGTGAATGATGGTTTTGATGTATTCTTGGATTTGGCTTGCAAGAATTTCACTGAGTGTTTTTGCATCGATATTCATAAGGGAAATTGGTCTGAAGTTCTCTTTCTTTGTTGGGTCTTCGTGTGGTTTTGGTATCAGTGTAACTGTGGCTTCAGAGAACAAATTGGGTAGTGTCCCTTCTGTTTCTATTTTGTGTAATAGTTTGAAGAGTATTGGTATTAGGTCTTCTTTGAGGGTTTGAAGGTCTGATAGAATTCTGCACTAAACTCATCTGGCCCTTGGCTTTTTTTTTTTTTGGTTGGGAGACTTTTAATGACTGCTTCTATTTCTTTAGGAGTTATGGGACTGTTTAGATGGTTTATCTGAACCTGATTTAACTTTGGCACCTGATATCAGTCTAGAAAATTGTCCATTTCATCCAGATTTTCCAGTTTTATTGAATATAGGCTTTTGTAGTAGGATCTGGTAATTTTTTGAATTTCCTCAGTTTCTGTTGTTGTATCTCCCTTTTCCCTTTTCACTTCTGATTTTAATCTGTCTCTGTGCCCTCTGGTTAGTCTTGCTAAGGGTTTATCTATCTTGTTGATTTTCTCAAAGAACCAGCTCCTGGTTTTGTTGATTCTTTGTATAGTTGTTTTGTTTCTGCTTTGTCGATTTCAGCCCTGAGTTTGATTATTTCTTGCCATCTACTCATCTTGGGTGTATTTGCTTCTTTATGTTCTAGAGCTTTCAGGTGTGCTGTCCAGCTGCTAGTGTGTGCTCTCTCCAGTTTCTTTTTGGAGGCACTTAGAGCTATGAGTTTTCCTCTTATTGCTGCTTTCTTTGTGTCCCATAAGTTTGGGTATGTTATACCTTCATTTTCATTAAATTCTAAAAAGTCTTCAATTTCTTTCTTTATGTCTTTCTTGACCAAGTTATCATTGAGTAGTGCATTGTTCAGCTTCCATGTGTATGTGGACTTTCTGTTGTTTTTGTTGCTATTGAAGACCAGCCTTAGTTTGTGGTGATCTGTTAGGATGCATGGCATTATTTCAATCTTCTTCTATCTGTTGAGGCCTGTTTTTTGACCAATTATATGGTCAGTTTTGAAGAAAGTACTATGAGGTGCTGAGAAGAAGGTATATTCTTTTGTTTTAGGATGAAATGTTCTATAGATATCTGTTAAATACATTTGGACCATAACTTCTGTTAGTTTCAATGTGTCTCTGTTTAGTTTGTGTTTCCATGATTGGTCCATTGATGAAAGTGAGGTGTGGAAGTCTCCCTCTATTATTGTGTGAGGTGCAAAATATGCTTTGAGCTTTAGTGAAGTTTCGTTTTATGAATGTGGGTGCCCTTGCATTTGGAGCATGGATGTTAATGTGGGCATTTAGTGTTATGAACTTGCCTCTTAGAACTGCCTTCATTATGTCTCATAATTTTGATTATGTTATGTGTTCATTTTCATTCAATTGTAAAATATCTTTAATTTCCATCTTGATTCATTTTGAATGTAATGAGTTGTTCAGTTTCCACAAGTTTGTAATCGTTCTGTGGTTACTGATATCCAGTTTTAGTCCAAGGTGGTCAAATAGAATACAGGATCTTATTTTAATTTTCTTGTAACTGTTAAGACTTCGTTTGTGTCTGACTATTTGGCCAATTGTGGAGAGAGTTCTGTGAACTACTGAGAAAGAAATATATTCTTTTGTGTTTGGGTAAAATGTTCCGTAAATATCTGTTAGGTCCATTTGGTTTATTATGTCAATTCCAGTATTTCAATGTTTAAGTTATGTCTGGATGACCTATCTATTGGTGGGAGTGGTGTATTGAAGTCTTCCACTATCTCTGTGAGAGGGTCAATATGTGATTTAAGCTGGAGTAGTGTTTCATTAATGAACTTGGGTAACTTTGTGTTTGGTGCATAGATATTAAGAATTGCAATGTCCTCTTGGTGGATTTTTCCTAGATTAGTATGTAGGGTCCTTTCCTATCTCTTCTGATTAGTTGTGATTAGAAGTCTATTTTGTCAGATATTAAGATGACTACACCAGCTTGGATCTTAGGTCCATTTCCTTGTAATATCATTTTCTATCCTTTTACCTTGAAGTTCCATTATACTTAATGTTAAGGTGTGTTTCTCAGATGGATCCATTCTGTCACTCTGTGTCTTTTTATTGGGGAATTGAGACCACTGATAGTGAGAGTTACAGAAGAGCATTGTTTGTTGATTTTAGTGATTCCTGTTGTGTTATTAATGGGGTGTGTGTGTATGTGTGTGTGTTCCCCTCTTTTAATTTGCTGGTCTGAAATTTATTCCTTGTGTTTTCTTGGGTGTAACCTCATTTGGTTGGTGTTTTCCTTTTAGTACTTTTTCTAGGCCTGGATTAGTAGATAGATATTGCTTAAATTTGGTTTTATCATAAATTGTCTTACTTTCTCCATTTATTGCGATTGAACGTTTTGCTGATATAGTAGTCTGGGCTGGCATCTGTGGTCTCTAAGAGTTTGAAGAATATCTTACAAGGCCCTTATGGCTTATCAGAGTCTCCACTGAGATTCAAGGTGTGGGCACATTTGCAACTGCTAGGAAAAGGAAATACAGTCCCTTTGGAGAAACAGAAGAAGAGTAAGTTAAGCAAGGAAGTTAGAGCCTGGGAGATGGAAAGACGTTGTTGGGGATGGTGTAGGAGGCAAGAGTAAAGGTTAGAATGATCCAGAAAACAAAAGTCAAATATGAGGGGCAGAATGCTCTCCTAAGTAACAATTCACTTTGAGAACAGTGGGGAGAACGTTTGATAAGAGTTGGGATCGCAGGTGGAAGGGGAGAAATGCTGAATCAAGACTCTGGCCTGGACCAGGATCTCTCTACAGAGCCGTAGCATGCTATTCCAGCCACAAGATCGGTGCACAGTGACCTGAGAGCAGTGCCACAGTGTTGGAGAGGAGGCTTTGGGTTAGGACCTTCCTGAGTTGAGACTTTGTTCTCTCTGGTTTACAGCCTGTGGTCCTAGCTGTTCAGACTTTGTATTTTTCTCATCTGTGCAGTGGGTTTGAGCATTATAGCCACTTGATAAGACTGTGGTCAAATGTAAATGTGATGATGGCAGTGGAATCCGAGGATGGTCCCTAAAGAGAGACGTCAGCCTTTCCATCCAAGAATTTCTAAATTCATCCTAAAGTGTTAATAACAAAGCATGCTTCTTAGCTGTTTCCTGATTCCCTTCTTGGACCCTTCCCATCTTGGATTCTTGGATTCTCAGTCTGTAGGTCTAGAATGGGGGAAAAAAAAACAGAAGAAGAACCTGCAGTCTCATGGTGACCTGACTCTGATGCTTCCATCACGGAAGCAGAGGGGGTCTTTTCTGAAAACCATCTTTCAAAGTCACCTGGGGTCACTTTCAAAAAGCCTGAAGCCAGTATGACATTTCATGTGTTTTTTAATGTGTTTTCATATGTATGTGAGGGAACATATGAGTGCAGGTGAGTGTGTGTGTGTGTGTATATGTGTATGTGTGTGTGTGTAGGAAGGACAACCTTAGGTGTTATCCTTAGAAACAGTGACCACTTCTTTTGAGACAGAATTTCTCATTAGCCTTCAGTCACCCATTAGCCCAGACTGGCTGACCAGAGAGTTCCAGAAATCTAGCTGCTCTGACTCAACCCCACACCCCCCAGTGCTGGGATTGCTAGTGTGCAGCACCATGCCCAAGCAATGTTTTATGGGTTCTGGGATCAATCTCAGATCATCATGCTTAGAAGATAAGTTCCTGAAGATCTCACATTTATAATAAGAGCTCTGGCTAGTTCTAATGTACATAGAGCTTTAAAGACCCCACTGTAGGCATAGTGTAAGTTTGCGTGTGTGTGTGTGTGTGTGTGTGTGTGAGAGAGAGAGAGAGAGAGAGAAGAGAGAGAGAGAGAGAGAGAGAGAGAGAGAGAGAGAGAGAGAGAGAGAGAGATTGGAAACATTTAAGTGCAAAAAAATGTATAAGACCACAAGATGAAAAGAATATAACGGTTTGTGACTTTACATTGACTTTAAAAAATAAAGCATGTAGTCTATGCTTCTCAGTAGCTAGAAGTTCAAAACACACTTTTGCATCTTCAAGTACCATCTTTAAATCTCTTATGAGGAGTGGATCAAGTTCTCTGTGTTTGGCCTGCGAGTAAGCTACCCTCACCAGGCTGCAGGCTTTCCCTCTTCCAGCAGTGACTGCTTGGTCGAGTGACCTTAAAGCTTAAACGTGTACTCTACAGAGTCTGATGCCAGTGATGTTGGATTCAGCCCATTCCCATCTCCTCAAGAGGTCCTACATGCAGGCACATTTAAGAATCACTGCTTCCAAGGCATTTGTCATTCAGAATGTTTTTTGGGGAAGCAGTTGTCTTTTTAAAATATTGATCTAAAGAACACACAGAACTCGTATGGAATACAAATAGCAAAAAAAATATGCTGAAATTAGTATCATATTTTAGATTAGCTGCTTCTTAGGATCACTCACACTTTCCTGTGCTACCTGCCTCCACCCATCATAGATGCTAAGTATATCTTTGGAAAACACAGCAGTTGGAGTCCCTACTACGTGAAACATCAATGCAGCCCTGAGCATATCTCTCCGGAGCCTAAAAATTTCGAACCATTAGGAGTGACCGAAGCAATACGTGTAAAGAACTACTTTGTGACCTCTAAGCTGCCAAACAGATGGAAGTTATTATCAAGTTCCCTATCCACCTCATTCAAAGCAAGGGAATTGATCTCCACGTTGCTGGTAATAAATTATATTGAGATAGCTCTTCACACAGTAAAATCTCTGCAGCGTCATGCTTAGAAAAACCCGAGCTTGTCTAAACGTGAGAAGCTTAGGGAGACACATTTTAGAAATCAAGGTATAACATCATAAACTATCTCAGCAACTAGAAAGTGGGGGAGAAATGGAGAGAAGCCTGGAACTTTATTAGTATTCATGGTCTCCAAGGGCACATAGCTTGCTGTCCTAGGTTGCAGTGTATGTTCTGTGAGAGAAGGGGACTTATTCTCTTTACTGTGACCAAGTACCTGCCAAGCATCAGCTCAGAGTAGAAGGGTTCACCTTGGCTCACAGTTATAGAGTACACGTCCATCATGGTGGAGGAAGGACGGCAACAGGAACGTGAAGTAGCTGGTCCTATTGTGCCCACAGCCAGGAGGCAGAGAGACATGAATGCTGTTGCTAAACTCATTTCTCCTTTTGATTTAGTCCAGGACCCCAGCCCATGGGATGTTGCCATCCACACACAGTGTGGGGTGTTCCTAAGTTGAAACTTTCTGGAAACACTCTTCTAGACATACCCAGAGGTGTGTTTCTCTATTGACTATAAGTCACTTCAAGTTGAGAAGACGAACCATTTCAGGGGATGGTATGATGGGGTGGGAGAAGGTGGAGAAGAGTGCCCTGGTGCCTGATGGGACTTTCAAGAACCACTCTGACATTACATGCTTATTCACTGAAACCAGCTAGTGTAAGCCATGATGACTATACTGAATGTCTACTTGACAAGGACATGGGATTGCCTTAGAGACAAATCTCTAGCAGGTCTGTGAGAAGTTCTTCTGGATTAAGTTAACTTAGGTGAACAGGCCCATCATAAACCTGGGCAGGACTGTTCTTCAGGCTTCAATCATGGACTGCATCAAAGGGAGAGAGTTAACCGAGTGTGAAGATCCACAGCTTTTTGCTTCCTGCCTGTGGGTGCCATGTGACATGAGGACCAGCAGCCTCCCATACGTGTGGCCATGCTTTCATTGTCATCCTGGATTGTATCTTAAACTGTGAGCTAAAAGAAACCCTCCTTTCCTTAAGTTGCTTGTCAGGTGTTATGTTGTATCAACAAAGGAAGCAACTAATAAAGCAGCTATGAGTACACTATTGCCCAGAGTTTAGTTTCTAAATGAAGTCAAAGAAATCTAGCTAGCTAGAAAGAGCTTCACGGGCCAATTATGGGCATGCTAGCACTGAGACCACATTGACACGTTACAAAACATTGCCTGCAGAAAGTCCAGGTATCCAAACAGATACAAAATAAATGAATGGGGAAGAGAAATGTTCCTTACAGTGATGTGTGGATAAATGGAATTCATTTTTATAGACCCATAAATATGCACCCTCCGTGGTAATAGCGATTCAGGTGGTGGGAAGTGTTAGCCACAAAATCACAGTTAGAACCTACAAAACATTAGCAGCCGCACAGATGCAAACAAAGGAAGAAGTCTTCACTGGATGCTAGAATTATTGGTTAAATAAATGTTGGTGAGCAGGTGAGCATCTCGAAGTATTTGCCAACAGATTAATGGCTGATTGTAAAGGGGAAACTACCTGTAGGATGGGGAATTTGGCAGACAAACCCCCTGATTAAAGTGGTATTTGTGCTACCGAGGTGAGGTGGCACTGCCACACTCTATTGTTCCCACATCCTCGTTTTGATCATGAAGAAACAGTCAGGCAAATTCAAGTTGAAGGCATCCTGTCAGATTCCTGGCTTGTAGTCTTCAGAAGTGGTGCCTCGGAAGACAGGAGTAACTACTCCAAATGAAAGGAAACTAAATATATATCAATGCCCAGGGTGCTGGGTGACCCTGACTAATCCCAGATCAGGAAAAAAATCAGAATGAAAATTAACTGTGTGTTAGATAACAGTATTGTATTGATCTTACATTGCATCATTTTTATGGTTACATAAGAGACTCTCATTGTCCCTAGGGAATGTACACTGAGATATTAGTGGCCAAGACCTTTGTAGTTTAAACAAGGTGGGGAGAAATCCTGCCACAGAGGAAAGCCAATGAATGATGAGTCTGAGTGAAGGGGGTGTATGTGCAAGGTCGATATTTTGTGCTTGCACTTTTCCTGAACAGTTTTCTATCTTTAAATTTATCTTTTAGACGATGTTTAAAAAAATTGATCATATGCTTTAGTAAAAAAATCTCAATGTGTGGACCCGTGGAAAACGCTACAGGTCATTGATTTTGATTCTGTTTTATTATCATAAAACTTTTGTGAGAATGCTTTTTAAATATTTTGGAGGTCAACACAATGCTGTTGCCAGATATGTAATTAAATTTCAACTTGTGATTTTTATTCTGATCCAGAATTCATTATTTCAAAAAGTGGTATTCTGCTAAGTAAGAAAAAGTAAGTAAGAAAATGTAAGTAAGTAAAGATTTAGAGCCAAAATTCTGATCTGACTACCCCGGGCTAACGATTTGTCCTATTTATCCACAGGATTTACCTTATGGTTGTGCGTGTGGCATGTGTGTGTGGTGTGTTTGTGTGTGAATGTGTGTATGTGTATGCATGTGCATGTGCGTGTGTGTGTGTGTGTGTGTTTTCATGCTTGTGTATGTGTGTTTGTGTGTGGTGTGTCTCTGTGTGAATGTGTGTGTGTTTTCATGCTTGTGTGTGTGTGTGTGTGTTCATGCTTGTGTGTGTGTGTGTGTGTTTGTGTGTGTGTTGAGTTAATTGCTAAACCCCACTGGAAACATTAAGACATAGCAGCATTTGGCCCTCCCATCCCAGGGGCTTATGTGAAGCACAGCTGTTCGCTTTTGAAGCATCCTATTCTCTAAAGGTCACAGTTCTGAATGTCACCCTGACCCAGCCTGCTGTACTCACCCTGGTTACCTGTTTTGCTCCAGAAAGAATTTGAGTTTGTGAAGTGTCTTTTAGGCATTAAAGAATGAAAGAGAAATTAAGGAATCATTTCTAGAGAAAAGATTAAAACAAGAATGGGACCCGAGCATGCAGCTCAAGCACAGCATGGTCCAAACTCAACGTCCTGTCCCCTTCACTATTCACTCCTACTTTATTGGCAAACCAGAAACAATAATTCATCATTCACAGGTGTCTCTCTGTCAACACATGTATCAAAGATAGGTCTACGTTTCATAGATTTTATTTTCTAAATATCTTCAAGTGTGACCTTTTATATCTGTTTCCAACACTAAAATCCATTATTATTACTGGTACCAACAATATCACTGTTGCCATCTGAGCTATAACTATCATTGCTACCATCCTTATCACTAGCACCGTTATCACCACCATCACCACTATCACCACCATCATTGCCTCATCATCACCATCATCACCATCACCACCAACATCATCAGTAACAACAGTATCATTAACACCATCACCATAACCATCACCACCTCCATCATCATGACCACATCACCTCTTATCATCTGTACCACTACTACTACCTGTGGCTCCTCCACAGGATTCTAAGCTGCCGCCATCTTTTGTCTAGGGGAGCCTTCCAAGGAATCCATCCACATTTATTCTGGCTTCTCTTTAGCTTGTCACTGTGTTTAAAGCAAAATGACTGTATTATTTTTCAGAATGCAAACTTTAAAGCTGTTTCTTCCTTAAGAGCTTTTCTTTATCTTGAGATAAAAAGGAACTTGCTTGGAAAGGACAGTGGTTTCTCCATGGAGACTCCAGCCATTGCTGCGGCCTCATTGTCTGGCTTTCCCATCTCTGCTTTTCTAGATCAACTCTCTTAATATTCTTAAGAATAAGTGCTCGGGGCTGGAGAGATGGCTCAGTGGTTAAGAGCACTGACTGCTCTTCCAGAGGTCCTGAGTTCAAATCCCAGCAACCACATGGTGGCTCACAACCATCTGTAATGAGATCGGATGCCCTCTTCTGGTGTGTCTGAAGACAGCTACAGTGTACTCATAAGTAAAATAAATAAATCTTTAAAAAAAAAAAAAAAAAAGAATAAGTGCTCATCACTCACAACAGCACTTCCTGTGAAAAACTCTCAAGTACCCAGAATTTTCTTAATCATACATTCTTGGTATATGTCATACCATAAGTTGGCCAATGCCTGGCCTTCTTTGGGTATGTGTTTAAAATAATTCAGAGACGTTTCCAGAACTCCCCATCCAACTCCAACACCTAGAATACCACCAGTAAGTTACAATTTGCTCCCTGATCTTCCATTCTGTCCCCTGTCTTCCACAGAAAATATCTACATTTCTGCATTTTGCCTTCACTTTGTTATTGCCTTTATAACTACACTGTGTGCTTCTCTTTGTTTTCAGACTTCATAGAACGGATAGCACACAGCACATTCCATCTTACGCTCCCAGGGTTCCTCACAACAGGCTGGCAGCAGGGAGCTATTCCTCTTATTGCTGCATATTGCTGTGAATGTCCCTCTGCCTGCAAAGCTCTTCGTTCTCCTTGCTCCGTTAACCCTTACTTGTCTTCAGATCTTAGCTCAGATAATGTTTCCTCGAGCGATGTTTCTTCATAAGCAGGCCAGAGTCTTATTTATTGTAGGATTTCAGAGTACTGCGTGTGTCTGCTTTGGTGTCATCACCACGCAGCTGAGTCACCACATTTGCAAGATTGTTTAGGGTTTGGCTTCTTGCTTAACTGTAGGCTCCTTCAGGGTAGGCATCATGTCTGTGCTCGGTTGCTATTAAATCCTCTTAGCTCCTCAGATACCAAGAGAGAGCAACATGACTTACTGCTTAGATGAAGAAATGAAGGATGACCGATGAAAGGAAATACTTATCTCTGTCAAACAGTATACCTCACTAAAATAAATGACTGCCAAACTAGTCTTGCTGCTCTTCCTATATATTAATATATGTTAATATTTTTTAGACTGGGCATCATTGTTCATCCCTAGTCGACCTAGAACTGGCTATGTAGAACAGGCTGGTCTCAAACTCATGGAGACCCTCCTGCCTCTGTACTGTGAGTGCTGGAGTTGAAGGTGTTAAAGGTGTGAGCCATCATGCCTGGTGTTTCTCATAGTTCCAACGTCATCATTATTCTTTTCATCACCTGGGCTCAAACATTCTGGCCTTAGGTCAAATGCTGATTGTCTGCTCACTTCTGTTTCTACTGAGAAAAGAGCTTACTGCGTTGCTATATTGAGACCCAGACCGCCGAGCCGTGGTGGCACATGCCTTTAATCCCAGCACTTGGGAGGCAGAGGCAGGCGGATTTCTGAGTTCGAGGACAGCCTGGTCTACAGAGTGAGTTCCAGGACAGCCAGGGCTACACAGAAAAACCCTGTCTCGAAAAACAAAAACAAAGCAAAACAAAACAAAAAAACAACAACAAAAAAGAGAGACCCAGGCCTTCGCACTCCAATGTGCACAGCACAAGTTGAGAAACTGGCACTAAAGCAACTTTCTTCTCCTGGTGCTGTGCCTACAACTTCCCTCCCCTGCCTTTGCTTATGCTGTGTGTGCATGCATGCCTGCGTGAATGCTTGTGTGCATATGTGTGTGTGTGTGTGTGTGTTTGCACAGATGCATGTGTATACTCTCACAAGTGCCCACACTTTTCACAGAGTCCTCCTGTCAACTTTTCGATTTCATCCAAACCTTATCCCAAACGCCACATTCCCGAAAAGGCCCATTCAGATCTCCCAGGCAGAAGAACCTGTTCACTCAGCGCCTGACTTAAGGACTCACTTGCAAGCCATCAAATACCTGTTTTGGTTGGAAACCTGCGGGCTTTGCTCTCAGACCTGAGTTCCTTTTCATGGCCATCCACTGTGTGAATCTGGGATCTACTCGTTCTATGTTAATAACACTCACCTTAGGGAAATGGTGTTCACATATAACAGGAATGAAAATATGAGAGGGGAATTCCTTTCCACTAAACCCATGTTCCTAAGGTCTGATACTTTTGATAACAAGCTCATCTCTCAGTTTTCCCTTTGAAGAGAGCTGATTTCAAAGATTAGTTGGGGCTAGATTAAGGCAGAGGAAACAAACGTTCGTGTTGCTGTTTGTTTAGGGGTGGTTTCCTTGTCTTGTCTTTTTTGTTTAATTACATTTATGTGTTTATGTATGCACTTATTTATTTTTTGAAAGATTTATTTATTTTTATTTTATGTGTATAGGTGTTTTCCCAACATATATGTATGTGTACTGCATGCATGCAGTGCCCATGGAAGCCAGGACAGTGTGTAAAATTCCTTAAAACTCTGGTTATAGACTATGGTTAGCTACCATATAGTTGCTGGGATTTGAACCTGTGTCCTCAAGGAAACACAGCCAATGCTCTTATTCACTGTGTCATCTCTCAGCTCATGTTTTATTATGTTTATTTATTGGCTTTGTGGATGCATGCAGGGGTTTTTCCTCTTCTTCTGCCACGTAGATCCTAAGTAATGAATTCAAGCCAGGTAGTCAGGATTGGAGGCAAGGACCTTTACCAGCTGAGCCATCTAGCTGATCCTTGTTTTTGTTCTGTGTTTTTGTTTGTTTGCTTTGAGTTAGAATCTTGCAGTGTAAGCCCAGGCAACTGGGAATTAATGATTGTTCTGCCTCAGCCTCCTAAGTGTTCCACTAGATGTGAGCATCCCACCTCTCCCCCAACTTTGTAGAAATTTTCTCTAAATCGAGCACTATATCTTGGAGGAAATCCTCTTTAGATTTTGAAAGTAAACAACTCAGAGGTCTCAGGAAGTACCTGAAATTTACAGAATCACCTCCCCAAGGTCGTATAAGTAGTAAGGACTGCTGGGGAAAGGATATAACCTATCTATTTGCTCCCAAAGATAAAGCTTTCATGAGTTGTCACCCATGATGGGGCTTTTCAGGGATGCAGCAGCCTTTGAGTCATCCATTCTCAAGTAAGGAACTCCTCACTCAAACCTCAATAGCATTAGTAGGTAACTAAGCTGGGGGTAGAGCTTTTTCTTTGTTTCTCATTAGTGTCCTAGCTCAAGCCAATAGATGTCTGTTCCCATCTCCCCAGGAAGTCACAGGACACTCTCCTCCTATCTTTTTCTTTTTCTTACTATCCTCTGACCTCTCCATTCCTAATCCTCTTTCACCTACCAATCTATAGGACCAAGCCATCATCTCTGCCCTGTGGGATGCAGGGGGCGGAGGTGAATGCTGTGGTAAGTGGGCAGCTCCCTGAGTTGGATTTGCCAGGTGGTTATCTCTAGGGCACAGCCATCAGGTTTTCCTGAGTTCTCATCAGTAATAAAGGTCATACTTCCATCCCCATCTGTCCCTTTTCCAAGTCTCATTTCTCAACTGTTGCTGAACTTGGGTGGGAAAGAGAGGAAATTGCTTAGTGACTTCCCAAAACCACAAATGATGGTGATAAGATCCTCATGTACACAGAAACAGTAGAACTACCCCACCCCAAATATGGGATGACCTTCAAAGCATTCCCCCGAGGGAGTTACACGCTGCTTTTCTCATTTCCCCACTGCTATTCTGGCTCAAAACCTTTTGAATGTATCATTGGAAGCTCTGATTTTACTTGTATATCTTCAACTGATCTCAAGACCCATCGGAAAAATACAGATTTGAGTTTTGAGATGGTTATTTGGGAGTTCTGTCAGTGAATAACTGGGGCAGTCGGGAGACTGAAAAGGGGTTCAACTTGTGCAAGGAGGATGTGTGTGAGAGAAAGAGACAGAGGGAAACAGAGACAGAGAGACAGACAAAGAAAGAAAGAGAAGAAAGGGGAGAGAAAATGAACATGAAAAGCATCCTGGGAATTCGTGTGTAATAGTCACACTTTCAAATTACCACACGGCACCCAGAAGTGACCCCAAGGAAAGACAACACTCACTGGCTACCTAATGTGGATTCAGTGTTGTTTTAAAACACTTCACTGCGGTGTTGGCATCTCTAAAGGCAGAGGATGTGGAGTCAGGGCTGTACTTCTGATTTCCTGTGTTCACTCAGATGCACTGAGGTTCTTTCACCCTCAGTGTTTCCATCAGCAAAATGGGATTAATGATTCTACCTGCCCTACACACCTCCCAGGACTATAGCCTGAGAACCTTGTGAAGGGAGACGCTCTCACACAGCTGAGCAATAGCAAGCTATGTGGATGCCGGTTACATATATCATAGTAGCTGTTCATATGATTGATGTTCCTCCTGCAGTATGTTACACACACACACACACACACACACACAGAGTTTGGCAGCAGATCTCAATTCTGAAATATCTTCTCATAAAGAGACTGAGGTCAATATGAACACATATTCCAGGATTCACATAAATCACTGAGGAGAATGCAGGAAAGCAGGATGCCTGCCAATGAGTCAGTAAGCACCGTTTTCTGTAAATCACTTGATCTGTTTTGTACCGTTTTCTGTAAGTCACTTGATTTGTTTTGGCTGTGGGGGATCTGTTTCAAGTAAAAAGGAAAAACACTTAACATGAGTTAGCATTTTTTTCTACCTTGCCTTAAATGCTTAAAGATGTACCCCCTACAGGGGTTGCATCTTATGCACCCGGTAGCAGTTAGGCTTTTATTGAGAACGCACTGTATATGGGTAACATGTCACATAGTTTTTTCGTTGGCAGTAGCCTGATGTGGTGGGTGTTACTTTTGTCTCCGTATTATATATGGGAACAAATTAAGAACTTTGAAGTAAATTGTGTAGGCCACACAGCTGCTAAATCCTCCAGCCAACAGCTGGATACTACTGGCGTTCTTACAGTGCTGCAGCTTCAGCATCCTCCTGCCACTGAACACATAAATCAGGGTTCTCAAAATGTAAATCTCGTCATACTTCTCTGTGTTTTGCTTTGATGGCTACCAGAGGACCTATTCTGGAGCTGTTTGTGTGTTCCTGGTAACTGACAAGCTCCAGTTCCCACCCCACCCTCTACACCTCACAGCCACCCCCCCCCCAACCTCCCCACACTGAAACCACTTTAAACGGGAGAAGATCACCTAGTGGTGACAATAAGGCTGAGAGATGTGCCAGGGGGGAGCATTTGGGCAAACTCACAAGAAACAAAGTCTCGCTGACCAGCACACAGTACAATACATCTTTCAGTTAGCAATCTGCTAGACATTCAGAGATGCTTGAAACTTTTACAAAGCCAACCTACCTTAAAGCATTTCCTTAATTGTCTGTTTGGAGGGACGAGTGAGGTATGAACATGTGAGGAGGTGGATACACCCTTCTAAACACATGTGGAGGCCAAAGGAAGGCATCAAACCTTATTCCCTTGAGACAGGGTCTCTAGCTGGACCTGGAGCTAGCCATCACACCCCAGTGATATCTCTAGTCTCCACCCTTCACAGCACTAGAGGTGTGCACAGCCTCAGCCAGCTCTCTATAAGAGTGCTGGGGATTCAAACTCAGATCTTCATGCTTGCATAGAAAGCACTCTTACCCACTGAGCTATCTCAGCCATCTCAGCCAGCTATCTCAGCTATCTCAGCTATCTCAGCTATCTCAGCTATCTCAGCCAGGCCTCTTCTTCCTTCCTCTACAACCCTTTGCTTCCCTGTGAAGTACCTAGATTTCCTTTCTTCAGAAGGATGCCTCTTTCTCTCCCCTCCTCTGTCGTCACTGTACAGAAGCAAGACCCAAGGCACTTGTGGCTTAGAATCAACTCTTTTATTAGATGTTACATGTGTGTCATGTTTTGTTTTTACTTTGTCAACTATGAAATTCATTTCGCTTGAGGTGTAATGTCTAAGAAACAAAGAATGAAAAACTGGTTCTGTATGTGTTTCTAGAGTCGACCATTACCCCACTTTGGAGAGCACGGTGCATGCTGATGACGAGTGGATGTATCACAACCACATCCTAGTGTTCTGCACTGCACTTTTAAGGTCCTTGAAGGACCAGCATGTTGGCCACTAGTGAGAAACACTTGCATGTTGGGAGGTGACTCTGAGCAGAAAGCGGCTGTCATCTTTGCAGCCATCTTGAGCCATATACCCTGACAAGAGACTTGTTTTCAACAGCCTACAACAGCTGAGCACACTCTGATAATTATCTTGATATACCCATGATTTCCTTTCAATCAAGGCCAGGCAGTGGTGGCGCACGCCTTTAATCCCAGCACTTGAGAGACTCAAGGCGAGACTCAAGGCGAGACTAAAGGGGAGACTTGAGGAGAGACGAAGACAGACTCGTCTCCAGATCAGACTCTGTCTCGTCTCCAGACCAGACTCCCTGTCTTGTCTCCATTCTTCGCGTCTCTGTCCCCACTCTCTCTCTTGCTAGGCCCTGACCCTCAGACTGGAGCAGCAGAACGGGCTGTTACACTTGCAGACTTCAGAACGCTGCAGCAGATACGAGGAGAAGAGGGTCTGCCCACAGCAGCCCCAGGCACCTGTTGGTTGATTCCTACTTTATTATCATTTACCCTCTGATGTGACAAACACAGCACACATTTATCTGCTCCCTTGAATGTGACCCCACCCCCCTGTCCTATGCCGCCTGCCATTGTCAAGACCAGCTTCCATACTGCTGCAGGAAACCATGCATAGTACCCACATCCCCCACCGCATAGACACGCCCTCTGTGATCTGTGATCATGTTACCTTAAATGGCAAAAGAGGGGTGTGTGTGTGTGTGTGTGTGTGTGTGTGTATTTAACTAAAGATATTATGATACAGGGACAATGAATGATCCTGTGCCCTGTGTAAGCAGAAAGCACAGGAGAAAGCATTTTGATAGTGATAATAAAGACATGATTGACAATTTGGAACTTAGAAGACAGGACTACAGGCCAATGAATGCAGGAGGTTCCTAGAAAAGGTAAGAGAGACAGAGAGAGAGAGAACAAGAAAGGCATTCTCTCCTCAGAACCCACAGAAGGAACCATTTCTGCCAATCTCTTAGCTATAACTTAATGGAACTGATGTTAGACTTTGGGCCTCTAGAATCTCTGGGGGATGCATCGTTACAACACGAAGATGCTAGACTGCAGGACTAGACAACCGGTACATCTTCTCTGACACACAGGTGCACACCAAGCATGTTCGGTTCTGAATTTTGATTAAGTAACCTTTACAATGTAGCCTGTCAGTGTGCAGAACCTGATTCCCCTGGGAGTATAAACCCTGAGGAACCTGGGCTTGCCAAACTTCTCCAGAGGGAGAGAGTCAGAGATAGGGCCAACTGAGTGAGTTTGTTGATGCTTGCTGGAACTCTAGTGCTCACTTCAAGACCCCAATATACCAAGCAGAAAAGAAGCCCTTTGACATCCTGGTGACAACATGTCAGTGAAATTGAGACTTCTCCACTAGTGCTTACTGTTATCACAATAGTAAAAAGGTATAAGCATCCTCCAGTGGATGATGAATACATAAACTGTGGTATGTCCATACAGGGGAATATTATTCAGCTATAAAAAGGGAAATTCTGACTCCTGAATGAACCTTCAAGACAAGGTTAAGTAAAATAATGATCACTATAAGATAAATATTGTATGATTCCATTGAGAGGACGTATCTAAGGTGATAAAATTTGGAGAAACAAAGTCAGGATGCTGGTCACTGGAGGAAGGTGGAGGAGGCAGTTATTAATGAGGAGGTACAGGGTTTTAGTTCAGAACCATGGAAAGTTCTTTAGCTAGGTGGTGCTGGTGGCTATACCACAGCATGAATGCACATATTGGTACAACGGTACCGAGAAGTTCAAAATATTTAAATTGGAGCTTGAGAGATTGCACCGTGGTTAAGAGCACTTACTGTTCTTCCAGAGTACAGTTCAGTTCCCAGCACCCTTGTCAAGTGAAGTGCAACTACAGTCCTGAATCAGAAGCTCTCTCTGGCCTCTGTGGGCACTGCATATAACTGTCATAAACTCTTACACACACACACACACACACACACACAATTTTTTAAAGGTTAAAATGTAAATGTAATATATAAAATGGTGAATGGTAAATGTAATAATATGTATGTATTTAGCACAATTAATAAGTGGACTCTTAACTGTAGTGAGGACAGAGGCTTGGGAGGGGAATTGAGGGGAGGGACTTACAAGGAGGAGTGTCTCAGGTCTACTCTAGACAGGGCAGACATGTAAGGCTGGGGAATCTGTGGGCCTGCAGGTCCTCTCCTGGCAGACAGGTTTTCCTTTCTCCTCACCAAAGGGCAATAATAGGTGTTTATTGAGTTCTGGGGAATGACGCTGGGCCTGCTGTATTTGGCAATCACAAAGCTTCGAAACACATGGGAGGAGACATTAAACAGTCAAACTGAGGGTCAGTGAGGCCGGTGGCCAGACGAGGACATCATGTGTGAGCTGAAAGTGAGGATGGGTGAGAGCTGGGGAGGCAGAGAGGGGATGAGGCGGAGGTGAGAGTTCTGAGAAGCTGGACAGAGAGACCAGAGCCTGGAGACGGACAACAGGGAATTAGATGGTGCTGAGAAGGGCAGGAGGCCGTTGCTAGGGCCCGTGGCTATGTTCAAACCTGTGGCTTTCCCTCATGAGCAAGGGGAAATGGATCATTCCTATGTGGGTGAGAAGGTGGATACTGGAAGATGGAGGCTGGGATGTTAGCAAGAGGTTTGGCTTTTGGAAAGAGTACAAGAGAGGTTAGGTACGAGACAGCAGTTAGAAGCCACTGCAGCACGGCCAGGCATAGGTGGCGGTGGAACGAGGCCTGGAGAAATGCTAGAAGAGATGAGGACGCCGGGCACGTGAATCATGATTTCGGGCAGAAGAAGGCAAGGAAAACAGAATACAGTGTGTGAGAGAGGAAGGGGGCTCACAAGCTTCTTGCTTGTGGCACTGGACGGTCTTTTAGACACACTCACTAAAAGGCTTCCTCATTGTCACCACACAAAACCAGGAGATAGTGCCCACTTGGCAATCAGAGGAAATTGGACCCTGGCACAGTACACATCCTGGTCCTGTGGACAAGCAATAGTCTGGGTGGCTGCTGTGTTAACAGTGTCTCCTGAGATTAAAACCTTCCATCTTGCAAGGGAGCTCCTTAAGCAGGGAGCTAAACAATAACAATAAAAATAGCTTCAGGAACTCCCTGAAACTGACCAGATTCACGAGGAGCTGCCTGCTGGCTGTGCAGTGTGTTCCAGGTTCCCAAGTTTGTGAGGTGTCACCTATGCTGGGGTGGGCTTTGGGGATATGGCTGTCTTTGAGTCATTTCTTATGGGGGGGTTACCTGTAAGTAACCCCTCACCCATATGCCTGTAAGTAATCCCCAAAAGACTCATGCTTCATACTTTGGTCTGTCATGAGTTCCCCATCTGGGGTGAAAGGACAAGTGTGTTGTGTCTCCTCAGGAAAAGTTTCATTACACAGCAAGTGACACAAGCCATGGTCCCTACCAGCCCAGGCTAGAAGTGTCCCCTGGCTCAGGCACACCTCACTCAAGGTATATTGGAGGTGATCAGCAACCAGCATGTCTGATCCAAATGGAGACCAGTTCTGCATGTTGAGCTCTTCAAGTTAAATTTTACTGAAGTCACATCCTCAAGCTAGGACTTCAAAAGGATCCGAACACAGGGAAGAGGGAAGGGATGGCCTCCAGGTGCAGGTGACTCTGTCAGAAGCCTTTGGTTTGCTGTGTGCATGCTCCCAACTCATCACTACTGACACTCGTGCCAGCCAGCACATATGGTCTTCTGATCATGCAGCCCAGGAAAACCAGGAAAACTTTAGATGCTGTATTGCAGGGCTGCCAGCATGTCAAGGCCTGTTAGAGTCTGCCTAGAGTCCTGAGACTGATTAATACAAAGAACTCTCCAGGCTTTCCTCTAAGAGTTCCAAGGTAACCCACTCTGAACCACAGCTCCTATGGAATGAGCTGGTCATATCTATACCCAGAGTAACACTTAAGTCAGAACCCATTCTTCCTGTAGCAGCTTCTAGAGCTAGCTGTTTATGCCTCAGAGAGCCAGAGCAAACTGGAGCATTGCAGGGAACCTGTGAGTCTCAGTCTACCATTTTGCTTCCCACCTTCCCACTCTGTGAAGAAGGAAAGTGTGGTTGAGCTTCAAACCACGGTGCACTGGTGGGCCAATCCCTGTGAGACAAAAGTGAACCACAGCTCACAAGAAAGACAAAGGCTCATGACCTGTGGATCTGAGCAGGTCACTCACCACCAAGCAAGCAACAATGCATGTCACTTGTGCTGAGCAAATGGATTGATGTCGGCTCAGGACACCCCAAGACCAAAGTCTCAGCACAAAGGAGATTTATCTGCCCCAGAGGGAGAAAGATTAGGGAATAAGAGACAAAGACAGGAGACAGAGGATGAAGGAGAAGGAGAAGGGAACAAGGGAGAGGAGAAAGAGGTTTTTGTCCCAGACAAAGCACTGCCTCTGGTTAGACAGGAGACAGATGTGACACGTAGGAAAATGGTGGCTTATAAAGCTAAAGGGGAAACCCTGCGTTAGGATGAGGTGTTCATTTTAATTGAGCATATTAATTTAACTAGGTGAGCCAAAGGGAGTTTTTGATTGACAAAGTTCAATACTTTGATAGCTGGATCTTTGTAGTCAGCCTCAGGAAGAGGAAATGGCCAAATAAGGGAATAGACTTTGGTGGCTAGCTTTTAGCAAGTCCAGAGGAATAGGGGAGAAGGGCAAGGCCTGCCAGAGCCATGTTTGCCATGCTCAGGATGGCTCGATTCCCTTCACTGAGGGGTCACATTATTGTTCCTCCCGTTGTTAGATGTGTTGAGCCTTCTGTTGGAAGCTACCAAGTGGCACTGGAAGAAAAGGCACCGTCTTATCCTGGCTGCCTGTATTAGTTTCTCTAAGGGTATTTCTCAAAGTATGATGGACTGGTGACTTCAGACAACAGGTTACATGTTCTTACAGTTCAAGAGGCTGATTTACTCCAAGGATTTCTCATGCTCTTTGGAGTCCTACCCTGTTCCTCATTAGCCTATTTGAAACTCTGAAATCCTACCTTTGTCTAAATATCTTAAAACAGAACTCTCACAAGGGAAGAAATATCCCAAATCAACACCATAGAACAGACATGCTTTGCTGGAGGTTCTGTGTCACCAATGAGACCTTTCCTTCCTCAACCTGATGTTTTGAGGCAAAGTTTGTCCTCTGACTCTCAGTATCTATTATTAATTTCAACTACCCTGTAGAAGAATCCCTCCAATGGTTTAGTTGAGCACAAAGCTACCCAGCTAAAGAAAGAGTATCATAATATATAATATATAGTTATATAATGTATATCAATAATAAATATTAATAATGTACAGTAATAAAACTCATTCCTGTTTGCCTTATAGCTGGATATGATCTTGTCAGGAAATTATTGAAGCATATACTAGGCACCAGACACTGTATTCTGAGCCTTATACACAGCAGTATCAGTGTCTTTGGGATGGACATCTCTTTATTATTGTTGGGACTAGCAGGAGGCTCCTGGGTCATGTCAGTTACTTTGTTTTCTTGCAAATGTTTACATTTGTGTGTGTCCTCAGTTGTAGGACTTTTCCTTCCACAACAGAAACAAACATCTATCAACTTACTCTAAAATATGGCAGCAGCAATAGACCAAAGAAACTATTCCACCCAAGTCTAACTTAGTTAACCAATTATTTGACTGAGATTGGTTACTTGCATGTGAGTGAGAGGTTACTTTACTGGATAATTCTCTACGAAGCTGTATCACAAGAAACCTATTTATAGGGTAGGAGCCTGGCTATTTGCTGAGTCTTGTCAGCAACTGTTGCTGATCACCCAACCAGAGTAGAGGCCAAGTTACAAGTTCTAGCTTGCAACTTTCAGGGTCTTCCTGATCCTTATAGGTTTTATTTACTTCCTGAGCCTTGTGTGTTTCTTTTACTTCATGAGCCCTTTGATCTTCCCTCCAGCTAGGTAATGTTTCAATTAAAAGGAAATTGCCTCATAGCATCTGTGCCCATTTCATTATTTTAGCTATCTTCTTTGATCTTTAGAATAATCTTATGTGAAATGTATTATTATTATTTCACAACTTTAACTAAACCAAAATGTTTTATCTTAAGGCATGGATAGTAGTGAAGCCTACGAAGCATTTGGTAGAAGCAGGAGGTTCAGGGGTTCAAGGTCAGTCTCAGCTTTATAGCCAGCCAGTTCAAAGCCAGCCTGAACAACATGAAACCCTGTTACAAAACAAGAAACAAAGGGGTTGGGGGGAATGGCTCAGTTTCTAAAGTGCTTGCCATGCAAGCGTGAGGACTTGAGTTTGATTCCCAGCACTCATGTCAAAAAACAAGCCTAGTGACAAATCCTCATAATCTGGTGCCAGGCAAGTGAGATAGGTGGAAATGCAAAGTGTTCACTGACAGATCCCTGAAGCAGAGACAGGTGGGTTCCTGAAGCTCATTTGCCAGTCAGCCCAGTCAAATCAGTGAACCCTGCCTCAAAACACAAAGGTGAAAACTGAAGAGTAGTAACATTGGAGGTCAACCTTCAGCCTCCACGTGCATGCTCACATGTGTATATGCATGTCTATGGACACATGGGCAACACACACACACACGCACACACACACACACACGCAATGATTTGTGTAAGAATTATCACCCAATGCTTTGTTTTGAAAGATAGAGTGAAATGTCTAGGCTTCTGAGTAGTTACAAATGATAAAGTAAGATCTTGCCCAACGGCTTTTCTATGCTGCTGAGGACTAGTTCCAAATTTCACCTACAGAACAATGGTTCAGAGGAGAGGCCTGTTCAGCATGACTTAACCCAGTGTATCCCAGACATGCTGGACCAGCGACTATTTCTTTAGGTTATGGTGTTATGGCTCCTTAGAACCTTGAGGAAGGATAGTGTCAACACAGATGTGCACTGATTGGAAGAGGGGACATTCCTATTCTATTTTGAGTGTCACATCTGAATGATAAAATCCTTCCAAAATAAATGATAGTGTTACAAAGCTTTTGAACAGCCAGGCAATGGTGGCGCATGCCTTTAATCCCAGCACTTGGGAGGGAGAGGCAGGTGGATTTCTGAGTTCGAGGCTAGCCTGGTCTACAGAGTGAGTTCCAGGACAGCCAGGGCTACACAGAGAAACCATGTCTCGTGAAAAACAAACAAACAAACAAACAAACAAACAAAAAAACCTTTTGAACACTGCTTTGTAAAAAAGTGGCATTTCAGGCCCCACCAGAGAAAACCATTTTGCACTGAGAATCTCTTGGGGTCCTTAAATCCCACTTGGGATGCTGCAACCAGGCCTGAAGCAAAGGTTTCTACAGGAAGAGGGAGGGTTGGAAGTTCTTAAGTACTTAGAGATAAACACGACTCTTTCACAAGGCAGACAATATGCTTGTCTGGGAATTTCAAGAAAGGGTTGAATCTGAGTCAGAGACTCTCGGAGCCATGTGACTGGGCAATGTGAGCCATGCCAGTTGGCTGAACTTTGAGAAATGACAAATGATTACAGGAGAAGAAACTGAGTCAACGAGAGAGTAAAAGGTGACCTGAATAATTTAAACCCCAGGGAAGCTACGAAATCTGCTTCTTGAGAAGCAGTGTGGACATAGTATTCATGCTGTAAATGAAAAAGAAAGCAGAGAGGCAGCAGAGACATGTGGGTGGGCAGACAAGGTGGTGTTGTCAAGGAGCTAGGTGCTGGAGAGGGTGGGAAGCAGCTGAATGCCCTCTGCCCCCTCCAGTCTTCTGGAAACGGTTGGAGTGCTAATGTGTGCTCATTAAGCGGCAGGCCCACTCCAGGGTAGACTTTCCTGGCCCCGTTTGCAATGCCAGGGACCTTGCTCTGATGTTGTCATGGGGAATTCATTGTCCTCCTGGCAACAGGTTACCTAGGTGAATGCCAAACAGCCAGTAGCTCCAGCCCAGTAAGCAAGAGGCCTCTCCACTGCCTGTCTCCACACTGTTCCACCCACCTGCTCCTTTGCCTCTCCCACTCTGTCCATCCAGGGCACTACCTTAAGAAGCAGCAGCATTCATTCTTCCACACAAAGATACTACAGAAGACTCCTGTGGGAGGGAGGGCGTGGCCATGGCTCTTTCCTGCTTCACGTTTGAATGTGTGGCTGGCCTTGGGGCCACTCCTATTTCACTCAACATAATTCAAAGGAGAACAGGTCTCCAAAGAAGAGCCCTTTCCACCCACTCTTACTTCATATGTCACTGCAAATTTCTTAGTAAAAGAAATGTGAAGCATAAGAAATACTGCTAGTGATAGTCAAAGTCTACAGCACAAAGGAAAATGAAGCCCTAAGGTAATCTCCCTGGGACACTGGTCAACCAGTTGTATAGGGTCAAACCAGACAGTTCGACTAAAGCACATCCTTGGTTGTTTGGAACTGACAGAGCCAACAAATCAAAGTATCTGGCAATTCTATCCAACCAAGGGATGTCTGTGCAAGTCCTGTCAAATGTTGTGCCATATTCTGTGTAGACAAAGACTTGAGGGGTAGAAATGAGACAGGTTGGATGGTTCTGGTGCCCATTCTTGACCACCTGTCGAATCTGGCATCTCACCCCTGAGGCTTGGCATCCAAAGACTACTTTTGGCATCACTGAGGAAAGTGGATCTCAACCTGTGGGTCACAACCCCTTTGGAGAGCAAATGAGCCTTTCACAGGGGTCATATATTAGATAACCTACATATCAGATATTTATATTATGACTCATAACTACCAAAATTACAGTTATGAAGTAGTAACAAAATAAATTTATGGTTGGGGGTGGGGTGACCATAACCTGGGAACTGTATTAAAGGATCACAGCATTAGGAAAACTGAAAACCACTGACTTGGGGTTTAGCTTAACCTAAACGTTTGTAGTTGATTCCCCCGTCTTGGGGGATCAAACTCCTTCAGGAAACCTCTTTAGCCCTTTACCCACGGGAACCAGATTTAAGAGGATGTGGTAATCCTTTCCCTCATTGCAGCCATAATGTGTGTGGCCAGCTCTAAGAAATTCAAGCACTTAAAACATGTCTATGACAAGTGATGATAAATTTTGCTGACTTGGAGACATTTACTTAGTGACAGACAGTAGGGAAGGAAGAGCAGAGAGTGGAGACTTAGCACATCCAGGTTGGAAGACTCGAGACTGTGGGATCATGAGTAAGTCACTGTGTGTATCTGAGTCTTTATCTTCCCTAGAATCTGTTATTCATAACTGACATGGATGATGTGGATCTCCAAAGAGCATCTCCTCATGTGAGTGCAGAATCAGTCCCCTCTGCCATTACAGTCTCTAGAATGATACATTTATTTCCAGTATAATCAGGAAAAAATACGTCACGAAAAAACTCCTTCAGGTATTTCTCTGATAAGCTGAGTCAGTTTTATTTAGACTAAACTAAAGGAACATGATGGACCTCTCTTGGTCCATTCTTTAGATTCTATTTCATAACATCACAAAGTCAGACAATGGTGACTTCTTAAACAGTAATAGTAATGACGGCTGTAGTGACGGCAGTGTTGAGTGTTTATGCAGTATCTTCTATACCTCGCATCTTTTATGAGCTCTGCCGCTGGGTTTTCATCACTAATATGAGATAGGTATCATCACTTCACTTGAGAGATAAGGAAACCCAAGCTCGGAAACCCAAGCTTGCCCCAAACAACAAATCCAGTTGAATGAGTGCTTTTGGGAGCTGGAACCCAGGCACAACTTTCCTGGGGACTTTGCTGTTTCCCCAGTATCCAGCTAGGGAGAGAGCAAGGGACATTGAGTTACTCACTTTTCTTGTTGCTGTGGCAACACACCTGGCAGGAATAAGAAAGGAAGAATTTGGGGAAGGGATGTGTTTGTCAAGTTGACACTTGAATTTCTTCCTTTCTCTCTTTCTTTTTAATTATTTTTTTGAAACAACAACAACAACCAAAAAATGGTTATCCTCAGTGCTACCTCTTTTCATGGGTTATAACACCTGATTCTTTTTTTATTGGTTATTTTATTTATTTACTCTTTTTTATTGGTTATTTTATTTATTTACATTTCAAATGTTGTCCCGTTTCCTGGCTTTCCCTCCACAAACCTCCTATCCTATACTCCATCCCCTGCATCTATGAGGGTGCTCCCCCACCCATCAACCCACTAACTCCTGATTCTAACCTATCTCTTCTGCTTTCCTAACTGACTGAGCCTGGGTAAGTGATATCTGCCAGGAGGCCCTTACTGATTCCTATGGGAGACAATGGACTCATCTGTGTCCCCAGACTCAGCTGAATGCCACACAGCTTCCCAGAGCTTTCTCCATGGCCCTGCTTTCTTTCCTTGTAGTGCTGAGGATGGAAGCCAGGGCCTTAAGCATTAGGGGTGTGGTGGTTTGAATGAGAATGGATCCCTATAGGCTCCTATATTTGAAAGCTTGGTCCCCAGCCACTGAAAGTGTTTGTAAAGGATTAGGAGGTGAGACTTTGGATGAAGTCACTGGAGATGGGCTTTGACATTTAAATTGTGCATGCCATTCGCAGTCAGCTTTCTCTCTGCCTAGTGCCTGTGGATAGGAAGTAATCACTCAGCTACTTCTCCAGCACCATGCCTGCCTCTCTGCTGCCTGTTCCTTTCCACGATGGTCATGGGCTCTGACCCACTGGAGCCATGAGCCCCTAAAATAAATGCTTTCTTTCTGTAAATTGCTTTGGTCATACGTTTCATCACAGTAATAGAAGTAACTGAGACCCTAGACAAGTACTCTACCATAGGATTACTCTTTGAACCAGTAATTGTGCAGCTTATGAGGTACCTTCCATATTGATTTGTTCGTGACTATGTAGGAAATCTCCATACTTTGTGGTCCAAATGTGGCCATTGTTGCATCTCAGGCAAAGTCCATAAATGAAAGGAGTAAGATACAGGGGTTGGCCCATTAGGAGTTGGTCAGCATGATGGCTGGAGCAGACGTCAAGGAGGAAGAGCTGGGGAAAGGCAGTGTGAGAACTGGACTTTTATTTTCTACACTCAGTCTCAGAGAACACGGCCCGGGCCTCAGGGTGGGGTGGGGGAGAATTGCGAGCAGAGAGAAAAAAGAGCCTCCTGTTGTATAAAACCTTACCTTAAGCCAGGAGCCATTCAGTTTCATACTGTACACCTTTGATGACAGAATTTGAGGGGCAGAGGCAGGTGGAGCTCTGTGACTTGCAGCCCAGCCTGGTCTACACAGTGTGTTCCAGGATAGCAAGGGCTACATAGAGAGGCCTTGTTTTAAAACAAAATAAAACAAAACACCTTATTTTTATACTACTGAAGGTACTTTAAACAACAACTGTGAAGGCTCAGAACCCAGTATCCAAGCGTCCACCTCTGGAGATCCTTACTTAATTGGTCTGGGTTGTGCCTGAGTCTGGGGATTTCCCAAAGCTCCCTGTTTGATTCCATCTTGATGCTAACATTGAGATCTGAGACTAGCTGCAAAGCCCTCAGGGCAAGAAGGTTCTATGTGTTATAGATATCCTCTTAAGACTGTTGAAAATTGGTATTTCAAGGACCCTCCTGGTGAGTTCACACAAAGATTCCAGTTTAAAACAGTGGAGGGTCTCAATACAAAACTTCCTAAATATGTTTTGGGGATAAACTCAATACCTCAGTCATGGCTTAGTTGCTTGGCTTTTATAGTTGATAGCTTAGAAATCATTCTGTCTCCAGGTGTATGAGTCACACGAAGCCCCTTCTAACTGACTGGATTTTTCTTCTTCACTGAAGTGAGTGGATTGATCGGTTGTTTTGTCACAGCGTAGCTAAAGCCGGTGGGAGGGTGCCAGTTATCATTTGGAGAAAAGGTATCAATTTGAAGTACCAGAGACAGCGGGTGAATTGTGCTCGTGAAATAGATGTTTCGCTCTACTTTTTAATTTGCTCCTGTTTGAGTTAGCTGAGATTTCTTCTTTATTTTTAAAGAATGACATTTATACAGCCGCTTAAACTGCCAATCTGTTACATAAACAGCCTTGTTTTCCTGAAGGCTAGCGACCCCTAGAGGCCAAATATGTGTAGCGTTTTGGACTTCAGTCAGGAAAGGACCCTGATGTTTCTAGTAGCCTTATAATTTGCCACGCAGGTTAATTAAATCGGACTGTTCATTATAGCAGAGTTCCCCAAGAGAGGACAAAGGTGACACAATGGAGTCTCAAAACAAGACAACAATACGACTAGGAGACAAGAAAAGCCCAAGCCAAAAAATGCTTTTCCCTGGTATCAAACCCAGGCTTCAGAACCGGATAGAAAGGCTGAGCCGTGGTCATGTCTTTGCCCGAACTTTATACTCACATACTGATGGAGGACCGTCAACCTTTGCAGCTAAAGTGGGCTGAAATCTGGAGGTCTTGCAAGCTTCCCTCACAAAGCTTGAGGTAGCAAACCCATAAAGCCATGTTGTTTTCTTCGTTTCGTTTCTGATTGCTTTGCCCATCGCTTACCTCTCAGTAGCGTGAGTCGTTTAAAATGCTATTCTCCTGCTGCCCACCCCATACCCAAAGAAGCAGAATCTATTGGTGTCTGGCGCTGGAAGATGAGTTTTAACAGGACATTACAAGTAGTCACTAGTATTATGTTTTTCCACGAACTAAGGGAAGTTCTGTCAAAAGCACTTGGGTTGTTTTCCTAATTAATGAGAGTTTGGGGCTTGTTGTGGGCAGAACATAGCTTTCAGTGCAGGAAGGGGCTATGCATGTGTGATGGGCCTCAGAGCTCTTCATTACATAGATGCCACAAAACCTGAGGCTTGTTCTGAACACCTCTCTTGTATGCTACCATACTTTCCCCAGAGGCTCCACTGAAATTGCCTGGGCTAACCCCTTGACTTAAAGTGTCAACAAGCTAATGGGATCCATTAATCCTTTCTAATTGATTAGGACTAATGAGGAAGACTGAATCCCCTGGTTCTCAACTCAGCGAGGATCCAAATGCCCTCAAGGGCTTGCATCGACTGCTGGCTTCTGCCTCCAGGGACTCTGCTCCTAGGGTGTAGCCTAGTTTCCAGAACACAAGGCTGATGCTACAGGCCTGGGCAAAAGCATTTCCCACACTTTATACATTACTGGAGATCTTTAAGAAATGACCAGAAGGCCACATAACATTCCAGCTAGGCAGCTAGGGGCCAGACTGTCAGCACTTTAAAAATGATCCCACATGACTCTAGTGAGCAACCAACGTTGGGAATTATTAATCTAGAACTGCAGTTCTCAAAATTGACTGCACCTGATCGATCACTGGTGGGCTTTTCTAGGGTGCACATTCCTGGGCCTTCATGCAAAGTAATCTCGATTCAGAATGTTGTTAATGGAGTCTGGGCACTGGGGATTTTGATAAGCAATTTAGATAATGGTACCAACCAGAGTGCCCAGCCTTTAGGAGTACAGGTCCCAGGTTGAGAGCAGGACCTACCCATCCAGAATTTCTGATTCAGTTGATCCAAGCTGTGATCCTGGCTTTTTGTAGGTTTCTCAGTTATTCAGTATTTTCATCTTCATTCAAGGCTGAGATCCATCCGTTTGTACATCTGTATTGTCAATGGAACTGATAACCTACGTAGGAGTCCACTCCATATCTCAGGCATAGTGAGTTGGAATACTTGGGACTGAAACCAAGGTATGTATGTTCAACGAGCCTCATAGGGTATTCTGATACATAGTCATATTTTAAAACTGTCCATCTAAATCATCTTTTCCATTTTAACCAAAGACTTTTGAGAAAAATCTTTGAAAACTACTGGTTTAGAGTATTGGTATTGTCATTTCTGTTAAAAAAAAAAATAGCAACTTCCCCCTTTTTTGCAAACATATAGCAAATAGTTGTTGCTTTAAATCTATGCTCTGTTCTCCTTATTGTAACTTAGCAGTTTGCTTTTGGGACTATGATCTGAATGTTTGGGCTCCTATGTTGAGACATCACCCAAATGTGGAGTCACTTGGAATTTGGGGCAACTACTGGGTCATGAGAGATGTGTACCCCTGTAAAAGGCAGGTCCCGTGCCACTCCCACCAGGTGAGAACAGAGCAGGCAGGCACTTCCTGTATATCAGAAAGTCTCTACCTGACTAACATCCAGTCTGCTAGGACCTTCACCTTGAACTCCTGTCCTTGAGACAGACTATTCAGAAGCGATTCCACTGAGAGTTACTCCTACAGCTGCTCAAACATACTAAGATGGCTGAGGTGACAGCACATCTGTCCAAGTGAGACACCACCTAAGTCCAGTGTAAGGTGATACCACTTGCTGTGCTGGGCTCCTGGTAAAATGGAAATGGGACTTAATATGCTTCTGACTGTCTCTGTTTTCAAATGCTGCCATCTTCATTCAAGGGGACAGAGTCTTTATTGTTTTTTTTTTCTTTCCATTGCACAGTGCAGTGGAAATTCGTTGTGTTTTACCTTCTCCTTTTCCCCTGCTTGGAACAGACAGAAGTCTCCTGAGCTGTGCTGATCTCTGACCTACTTTGAATAAAGGTGACAATCCTCCAGCATCTGTAGTACCATTAACTCACAGCACACTGTGAATTCAGGCTTTGGTGATATCTAGTTGTTGGCCTAGAGCTGATAGGCAGTGGCTCCCTCGTGCACCTAATCAAAGTACAAAACTGGAAAGCTCCCCAACTCATAATCTCGAAAGAGCCATAGAAAGTTTCATTTAAAAACAAGACATCCAGTCAGGCGGTGGTGACACACGCCTTTAAGCCCAGTACTTAGGAGGCAGAAGTAGGAAGATCTCTAAGTCCAAAGACAGCCTGGTCTACAGATTGTGTTCCAGGATAGCCAAGGCTACACAAAGGAACCCTATCTCAATCACATCCACCCACCTCCCACAAAAAAATCATAAATAAACAAATAAATGTCAGGTGTGGTGATCCACACTTTAGTCTCAGCACTGGGAAGGCAGAGGCAGGCAAATAAGCCTGAGGCCAGCCTCATCAACCCAGTGAGAGTTCCAGGCCAATCACATGGCGAGACCTTGTCTAAAAACACTAACCAACCAAACAAACAAACAAAAACCCAAAACAAACAAGGACATTAAACACAAAGGAGAGCTTGTCCTGGTGCCCATTTTCTAGAGTGAGCTTAAGAGCAGACATTTCTGTATTGGTGATGGTCAACCCACAAAGATTCAAAGCCGACACCGAATGCCGGCTGTCACAGGTGCCCCTGCTTCTTGCTCATTAGTGACTTCACAAGATCCTCAGGGTTTAGAGCAGCAGGAGGTTGGTATTTCCCTAAAATGTCTCAACCTATTCCCCTTTCCTTACATAGGCTAGCTTGTAGATACTGCCAGGGAACAGAAGTAATGTGTACCTTCTAAGCCTCTGAAAATCCAAAATGTCTGTTCTCAGGTAGAAGTGTATAAATTACAAATCAACTGAGAAAAAAAGTCTCTTTTCTTCCCATGTCTGATATCATCTGACTCTTTCCGAATTGATTTTGTGTGTGTGTGTGTGCATGTATGTATGGGTGTATACATGCATGTGTGCATGTGTGTATGTGAGTGTGTACGTGCATGCGCGTATGTTGTATGAGTGTGTGTGCGAATGTGTGTGTGGGTGTGTGTGTGAGTGTGTGCAACACCAGACATGTGAAAGTTGAAGGCAGGCTTTCAGAAGTTGGTTCTTAATTTTCACCGTGTAGGATCTAGGGGCTGAGCTCAGGTCTTTAGGTTTGGAGTCAAGCATCTTTTCCCACTGAGCCATCTGGCTGGCCCTCATCTGACTTCTGAGTTAGGTAGAAGTGATGGCGGTGGTTAGGGGGAGGCTTCTGCCCACCAGTTAAAAGATAGCTGCTCTAGCTCAAGCCTGAGGCATTTTTATTTATTTATTTATTTATTTATTTATTTATTTATTTATTTTTACTCCAGTGCCTTTGGGATAAATCCCCATCTTTCAAGATATAGCCTCTCTCTTTTCCTTGCCAAGTTGTCTCATGGGTCTAGTGTTTATGCAGCAGGACAGCAGGAGTAAGAAAAGTGGTCTGTGAGCTGATCTCCACAGCCCTGCTGTTGTTCCCTTTGGGGAACTTGGTCTAACCTTCTCCCTTAGACACCTGAACCTGGTGACACAGGAGCCAGAGCTCTAAAGTTTTGGAATCCATGCTTGTTCCCGAACCTGGAGTTGGCTATCCCAGGGATAGCCTCTGGCTGAGCCTCTTCTACTTGTTCTCTTGCTATCCTGTGTCCCTGTGGGGGACAGGTTCTAGTTGCATTCCCTGCCCCACATTGCCCCATGCAGTGAACGCACTCTGAAACAAAACTGCTCTGTCTAACCATCTTCCTCCATTTTAGCCATTTCCAACATCACCTTGGCAACGCAGGCACCAAAGAGTTTTCCCAATTCACGCCTGAGAAGGCCCAGGACTAAGCCCAGTACTTGTAGCTTACAAGTTCATTCTCATGTGGCTGTACTTTAGTTTCATTTGGTCCAACTCTCCATCCAGGTTGTCATATTCACAGAGCAAAGTGGATGAATGAAGGTACAGTGCAGTGTGGCTGAATATCAGACACAGACCACAGGACTGGGCTGATCTTACCCTCAAGCTCAGTGACCCAAGCAGGTCTTCAAGTTTACATAGATCCTGCTGACCACCATGACTTATTTCACACTGATCTTTGCCTCAAACCAATAGCAATTTCTCATTTAATCTTGATTTAATCCAGTTCGTCTAAAATATCAGCTCTGAGACCATCCAACTTGTTAAGTGTATGTAATCTGACGGTAAGCATCCAGAGGCTTTCCCATCCAGCTGTGGCATCCAAGTCTATCCAGAGGCTTTCCCATCCAGCTGTGGCATCTGAGTCTATGTGTGCTACTTTCCCTCTCATTGCTATGAACAGGCACTGCATTCTCTGAGGGTCACATTTGCATCCTAGCACAATAGCTTACTAAATCCTCACTCTCTCCAGCACTGATGCCTTTGAAATTTAGCATCCTGAAATGATTTTCCTACCTTGGACCTCCATCTTTTTCCACTCCCTCCCAATATAGCACCTCCTTTTTGCTTCATGTTTAGAGTAAATCTCCTAATAAGCTTTGGTTATACTCCCCATGTCACCTCCCTGCGTAGCACCTTGCCTCTCTCCCACACATGTCACCCTTTCACTGAAACTGCTCTCGCTCTCTCCAAGGCCACCAATGGCTGCCATCTGGCTAAATGTCTTGTCAATTCTCAGTCCCTATGCTATTAGGTGTCAGCAGCTTTTGCATGCTTTTTCTCTTTGATATACTTTACTTGGGTCCCTGGGAATCCTGGTTTTCCTCTGTCTGTCTTTTTTTAAAAAATATTTTATTTATATGAGTACACTATAACTGTCTTCAGATACACCAGAAGAGGGCATCAGATCCCGTTACAAATGGCTGTGAGCCACCACATGGTTGCTGAGAATTGAACTCAGGACCTCTGGAAGAGCAGCCAGTGCTCTTAACTGCTGAGCCATCTCTCCAGCCCTCCTATGCCTTCTTTATCTATTCTTCTTTGACTCTCAGGCCTGTAAGCGTGTCGAGCTCTGTCCTTAGGCCTCTTTTCGTCTTAGCTCTCATACTAATTCAGTACACTGGTGTTGTTATCTAGTCTCCTGGATTTAAATGCCATTATGTTAATAACTCAAGTTCTTTGGGTCTTAATGCCTATGAACTCTAATTTAGGACATATGTCTACTCCACAGCTTGATTTGCACAGCCTATAGACATCTCGAACCTGATGTACTCATAACTGAACTCCCCATTCCCAACAGGCCCTTTCCCAGTCTTTCTTACTATAAGAAGTAACATTTCTGTCCTTCTTCCTAAGATAAATAGTTCTTCTCTGTTCTTTTCCTCTCTGATTGGCAAGGCCTCCCCATCAGCAAATCTTGTTAACTCTACTTTCAGAGTATGCAGAATCCACGTTCTCGATGCCTTCGTCTCTGCACAGTGGTCCAAATCCCATTTGTGCCTTACTTGAGTTTGACACTGGGCACCAACCTCCAGCCTTCAGCCTTGCCTCCCTTCAGTCTATTCTCGATCAAATGTCTTTAAACCGGTGTTAAACTGGATACCCCTTTATTTCAGCTTCCATGTTGGAGTAAAAGCCAGTGTACGCAAGGTCCTTTGTCCTAGGATGCTCATCCCTCCCCACCGTGGGGCTTGTCCCTCTCTGAGCTCTCTGGTCTTATTTCCTGTCACTGTCCCTCTGTAAGTCTGCTTTTCTTATGGAGTTCCCAATGACTTTGGACATTTGCCAGTTCTCTCTTTGGTATCGGGGTGCCTCTCACATACCATCTGAAGCCCTCCCTTCTTAGCCTGTTTAACCTCCTTGCTCTCTCTCTCTCTCTCCTTTCTCTGTAACATTCTCTTACCATTTTGTATGCATAGTCCCATTTATTTACCATCTGGCTCTCCAATTAGAATGGAAACATAAGAGCATTTTCACTGGATTGATAATGTACTCCATATTATCTGGTAATCATATTCTATCTAATAGTCACTAACCCATGACTGGGGTTTTGGCCTAGAGAGAAGGAAGTAGGATCCATTGATTTTAAAAATTTCCTTTGCCCCCTTGTTAATAATAAATATGGTAGGTTGGACATAGATGCTTATTTCCATTTATTTCCAAAGTCATTTTTAAAATGACATGTTAAAGAATAACATTTGAACTTTAAGAGCCACAGTTGCATGCAGTTTTAAAATATAGAGGGAACCATCAAAACATTAGGCAAAAAGAGATGAAAGCAATGGACTCCAGGGAATAGGAACTTGAAGGAGGAAGACACTGGAGAGGTACTGTGTGGTTGGGGTTTGGGGGTTGTTTTGTTTTGTTTCAATTTCTTTTCTTGTTGTTTTAAGCATCAGAGAACAATTTAAACTACAAAAGAATACTGCTTTGATAGAAATGAGATTTAAATTCAAAAAGAATATTCAACCTCCTAAAAGGGTGAGTAAAATACAAGGGGGTCTCGGGTATTTCTTTCAAAGCAGTGAGATACAGAAAGCAGAAAATAGCTACAGACACGGAGGAGCCGGGTGCTGCAGTCAGCTTCCTTGCTCTAACACTTAGAGAACTTGACATCCAGAGAAGGAAACGTCAGGACAGATGTATCGCGTCCTTGGCTGCAAAGAAAAACCTCAAGAAAGCATGAAGAACAGAGCTTTCATGGGTTCCGTTTTCTAATAAGAACCCAATAAGATTAGAAATAAATGATATATAAAGTGAGCTTTGGAAATTCAGAAAATTATTTCTCTCTCTTGATGTAGCCTGGCTTTCAACAGCTCCTTCCCCCTGGGGATACGCTACATAAAAAGCTTCATTTGACAGTCAAAGCTGAGCGATGACTTTGGCTTTCTAGCCAGTGACTGTCCTGCCCCTGAAGCATTGAAATTCATTGATTAAAAGGATAGGGAGCCATATGGCATCTTGATTTAAAGAGAATTAAAAAATACATTAAATAATCCCTAAAATATCATATGCATTATTCATAAGCGTGGCCATTACTTTACATCCGCAGTCACGAGCCGTCAATCAACTGATGGAAAGATGCAGAACTGCCAGTCTCCGCTGTACATCTATGACCGTCCTTGGCCAGCTGCTCGGTGCTTCTTGTAAACACCAAGGCAACAAGACTTACTAATGGACGGGGTTTCCTGGCATAGTCAAAAAGGTCTTTGAAGTATGTAGACCACTTCTCAGAGTGATGTGGCTGGTACAAACAGTTTCCTGAGCCCAACTCCAGAGCAGCTGAATCAGAGGACCTAGAAGATGCAAGCATGTTGCATATGCAAAATTACACAGAAGTGAAGCGTAAGAATCTACACTTCCCAATGAGCGGTCAGCGGACGTTTGTGTGTGCCAAAGTGTGCTTTTACACCACCCACCAACACTAGTCATCTCGGATAATACTGACTGCTCGAAAGACACGTATGGCGTCAACTCTGCGACAATAACTCAGTGGACATTTTGCTGTATTCACAGCTTAATCCTGATGAAAGTCTCAAGGATAACTACCTGGCAAGCTCGAAACACAGCTATTTGTGGGGTTTGTTTTAATTAAATTTCCTCACGGCTCATCAGCCATTCTAGTAGCCGGAGCAGCAGAGTGGAGAGTTAGGCACATTTAGGTGTGGTCTCACCTCCAGTGCTCATTGCCCTGAAGGAACTTCACAGAGGATGCATTCCCAAACAAAGGAAACTATTTTTAAACATAATGTAAATTGTTCATAAATCTTTTATCATTTACCTTAAGAAATTTGAGCATACTAGAAAAACAACAAACAAATGAAGCAGGACATAGAGGCATGTACTGTTCAACTCAGGAGCGGAAGCAGGCAGATCTCAGAGTTTGGGGTCAACCTGGTCTACGGAGCAAGTTCCAGGGCAGCCCTGGCTACACAGAGTAACCATGCCTCAAAACAACAACAACAAAAGAACTTCTAGAGTTCTTAAGTTTCTGAGACAAAATGAACAGGAGTGTTTGAACAACTGTGTTAAGTGCAGGACAGTTGGTCACAGCAACAACTAAGATCAGTATAAGTATCTGTATCAAAATTTGATTCATCTGCATATACAAAAAAGTAATGTTGACTGAAGAAGACAAAATTTCGGGTAGAGCGCAGCGAATAAGTTTGGAAGCTCTGTGGTATAACATGAAAACTCTGGTTAAAACAATATGTTACAGTCCACCCAAAAGAACCCTAAGAGAATATATTTTAAATGCTCTTACTACAAGGATTATAACTTTGGGAAGTAATGCCTGTTAACAAAGTAGCTATTTCACATGTGTGTGTTTTTAAACATATGCATTTTAAGCATTTAAATAAAATTAAGCATTTTTTCTCTGTCAATTTAAAATACTTTTTAATCTTAAAAACAAATAAACTGAGTTTCAAGGGGGCTAGAGCAATGGCTCAATGGTTAAGAGCACTCTCTGCTCTTCCAGAGGACCTGGATTTGATTCTCAGCACCCAGCACCAACACAGTAGCTCACAGCCATCTGTTCCAGGAGGAGTCATGTCCTCATCGAGCCTCTGTGGATACTGCCTCCATGTGGTACACAGACATACAGAGACAAAACACCTACCCATTACACATAAAATAAAAATAAATACGTCTTATAAACTGAATTCCAGATAATCATAGGCTAGTGTTACAGTTTGTTTCTGGCATATACCTGAAGGCTGTGTGTTAGAGTCTTGGGCTCCAGCCTGCAGCCCTACTATGAGGCAGTAGAACTTCTAGGAGATGTGGGACAAGGGGAAGAAAGTTGAGGGATTAGGGACATGCACTTGAAAGGGCCATTGGAACCTAGTCTCTTCCTTTATCTCTCTAAGGATGCTAAGAGATGAGTAGATTCTTCGGCCATGTGTTCCCTCATGATGTTCTTCTATACTACAGGCCTAAGAGCAGTGAGGTAGTGGAACATGGGCTCACACTTCTGGAACCCTGAGCTCAAATGAAGCTTTCTCTCTGAAGGTTACTTGGCTACAGTGACAGAAAACTAAATCACATGGAAATTGACTTCTTTCTAGTCTAAATGGAGGTCAGAAGTAGGCCATATGGAGGACTTTTTTGCTGCCTTCAAAGTAGCATCAAGAACCAGGGTTCTTTGTCTTCATGGTCATCTCTCAGGGCCCCATTCCACACAGTTAGACATTGAAGGACAAGAGGGAAGCTTCCTAAGAGTCAGTACCTCAGTTCCCAGTGAAAGTTTAAGTAATTAAGGTTAACCCCTGGAAAAGAGGTTTTTAACATATGTTACTAGCAGAATTCAGATCCCAGAGCTTCAAGGCAAAAATGGAGAACGAAGTCATTTTAAACACTCAGAAATGCTGAGGAAAATAAGAGATGTATTTCAAACTATGCTCAAAAAGAAAGATGGACAAGTCACCATGAAGTGGCAGAACTGAGGAAATACATGACCCATTCTACAAGGGAATGTGAGCTCACAGATCCCTTAATGTGTCCTGAATTGGTTGCTAGCCTTGACAGAGGTGCTGGGGTTCATAGTATTTCTATTGGGCCTGTATTGGCAAGAATAAGGTCTTCTATCCCAGAAGCTACATGGACAGCTCTGGTGTGCTAGAGGATGAACAGGGGACTAATGTGGAGCACTGGGTCAACTTAGACCAAACTGAGAGTCAGATAGCAAGCCACACCACCTCAGAGAGACACAGTGTACTGCAGCATAGTAACAAATGTCTACTGTAGCCCTAAGTGGACCAGGCAACCACAGATTTCCCTTATGGTAGAAGCCTGTGAGGACCTAGAGCCCCTCATAGAGCCCTGCGAAGATGGAAACTTCCTGTTTCCATCAATCACCACCTGACCATGGTGTCTCCTCCCTCCCAGCACTCACACCCCAGCTTGGAGAACACATTAGACATGGGAAATGTGAAGAATGGACTATGCTTAGATCAAAAGGGTAAAAATTAAGCTTAAGGCAACTATTTACATGAGGCCAAGTTTACTAGATTTGACTTGGCTTTGACTTGACTTAAAAAAGTTTTGACTGTTTTATCCTACTTGTATATGAATGGGAACCATTGATAATATGTATGTGAATGGGAACTATTAATGAAATCAGATCCATTGATAGAAATTTCTTGAGTAGAGACTTGTTCAGTTTCCATGGGTATGTGAACTTTCTGTTGTTTTGTTGTTATTGAAATCTAGCCTTAGACCGTGATGATTTGACAGGATGCATGAGATTATTTCAATCTTCTAAAAAAAAAATAGAAAGAAAGAAAGAAAGAAAGAAAGAAAGAAAGAGAGAAAGAAAGAATAAATGTTTTTATTTTAAGAGTTTACCGGATTCTTTTATGTATCTTTTTTTATAGTGGAGAGAAGACAAAATCCTTCTCTAAGAACCTAAATTGTTCCATGAAACTAAAGGATGCCATTTTCTGTTTTCTTCTTAATTCATACAGAATACTCTTTCTCTTTCTGCCAGAAGAGCAGGAATCCCCGAGTCTCCTGCTTTTATGTCCCTCCTACTCACAATGTTATGGTAGCAACACAATTGAGTTATTCTTCTATTTCCTCTTCCTGTCTCCTCTAGACTTATTGCATGGTTACAATACACTCACAGGGACCTGAATTGCCTTATTTTCTTATGGCAGATTAAAAGACAAAACAACTAAAAAAATATTTTTAGCTTGATAATAAAGATTAATCAATATCTTTAAAAAAATGTTTCTGGACTAGACTCTAAAAGTACTGCTAGTCATCCTGCAGTGTGAGGTAGTAAGGCCTCTGGAACAAGGCATAGCATATCTGAGAGTATTTCTGAGATAATATCTCTGTTGAAAAAAATACAAATTAACCCAGGAGGTGATCATGCAGCATTTACAGTGGGACTTGAAAGGGGGCAGGAGAAATCAAGAAACGAGATGCTGGATGTGAGCAACACGCAGCCAGAGAGCCCAAGGGACAGGGAAATCAATACAAAAGAGAGAGACGTGGTGGATAGATATAGGATGGAGCCTTGTATTACTTTTAGAACTGAGCACACAGTAGAGAGAATGCATGAGAGTTTCTCAGAACAAAACAAGACCAAAAAAAAAAAAAACCTAAGATTTTTTTAAAATCCATACAAAATCACACTGAGTTGTGATCAAAATAAAAACAGTACTCAACACGGATACATTTTAATTAAAAGAGATTGAGAGTTGTTCATAAAAGCACACACAGAAAGAAAGAGTAATAGATCCAAAAGAGAAGCCATGTGTTTAGATGGATGGCCAGCCTTCTTGGAAGTATCAGGCAAAGATAGAACCTGTTTTCCAAGTGTTTGGGAGGAAGATAGACAGGATAGAACTTTCAGATGAGTATCTGTTCAAGAATAAAAATAAAATAGGTACATTTTAGGGTATCTAAAGCCCAACAGAGTTAACTGAGTCTAATCTGAAGGAGTCTCAGAAGAGAAGAATCTGCAGGAAAGAATAAAAAGTCAAAATGAAAAGCAGAATTCAGGAGCAATACCAGGCTCACAAAGGTAAGATATGGAATTAGCTTAAGTGCACACACACATGCACATGCATACACGTGCACACACACACACACACATATGCACACACATACACGGATGTTTAGCTAAAAAGAATGAACTGTCATTTGTAATAAAATAGATATAATGAAAGGACACTATATTGACCAATGCAAGTGCAGAAAGACACGTAGCAAGGTCTTGTTCACATGTAGAAGCTACATAAGGGTAGACAGCAGTATAGACTGGTGACTGCTGGAAGCTGGGAGAGGAGACTGGATTTGATAACTGCATGTTGTACATATGTGCTCAAATATCAGGCAGAATCACAAAAGGAGCCTTTGTGACAGTAGATGCAAAACTATGTGGGATACACTGTCCCTGTGACCATCTAAAACACACACAACACATGGTGTCTTTTCATATGTAACGCTACATGACAACAGGGTTCACAAATGTCATAAGGATACATGCTACATTCTTGGTCTTCACGGTCTCTAGCCAATGTGGCAGGGTGGTAAATAAAGAGGATTTTGTTTGAATCTGTAATGTTTTACCTTTGAAAAAATAGTAAACCTACAGGTATAGTCTACTTCTCATGCTTGACATTCTTTGTCTTGATTTTTAAACACAGATAATAAGTTAGGATTTTGAAGAGCAAAGGAAAGGTTTTTTTTACATATTTTGTCAAATTATCAAAAAGTATTAGAATGCTTATGAAAAACACAACACAAGTGATGTTCAGAATTTATTCTGATTTAACATTGCATTTTCATTTCTCAGAATTAGTGACATTCTTGTGTGATCTGGATTGCCAAACAATGGACATCAAATGTTGAAGGAAGTTTCTTCTTCAGAACATACTATGATCCCTTGAACTAGGGAACATAAAACGGTACCCAAGAACATCATTGCTTATAGATGGGCCATAGATTTTATATTAGTTTCCGAGTAAGAATTCAGTGTTATCTCTATAGACACCTGGAGCACGAACAAGCATTTTTTAGGGAAAATGGACACACAGTTTCTTGGGGGGAGGCATGCAGGATTTAGAATTTAGAAGGAAAACAGATCTCCCAAGTGCCTCTATGTGTGTTGTTTTGGATGTAAAGATTGCTTGAAACCCAAGGGTTAATAGCTGTCCTTGGCTAAAAAGCAAGCAAACAGAATAGTTTCCTGCCCTTTCCTCCCTTTGGTGAAGTCGGTGTAATGAGAAGCCAGCATTGAGGTTCGTGAAGTCAGTCTCGGCTGGGATGAAGGCAGAGGCTTCTGCCATGTAGGTGAAGCTTGTCTTTGTCCTCCCTATCTCTCTTTGCTCACCTAGAAAAGGCTCAGGCCTGATCATAAACTGTGCTAGCATCAGCTACGCTCAGGCCTGACCAGTCATGTGCTTGTGGGTTTCCTCAAGGCCATATGGGCTTATTGTTTAAGAATAAAAAATGGGAAGCCTTTCATTGGTCCATGCCTACAAGAATCATTCTGGGCTTTGTGTGTGTGGGATCCCTCTGGCATCCATCTCTAGTTTTAAAATTGCTTACCCTTTCACCCTTAGCTTTGAGTCTCTAGGTGTCTGAAGAATTTGAGGGCATCACTAAAGCCCCCTGGCAACTCTCTGTATTCAAGGGACTAATTGATAACCAAAAGGCCAAGTCTCTTCTTGCAATGGCCATTGCAGTGAACACTCCTGGTTCAGGAGTTCTCAACCTGTGGGTCGCGACCCCCTTTAATGGTTGCCTAAGACGATTGAAAAACACACATATTTATATTGATATTTATAACAGTAGCAAAATTCCAGTTATGAAGCAGCAACAGAAGTAATTTTATGGTTGGGGGTCGCCACAACACGAGGAACTGAAATTAAAGGGTCGCAGCATTAGGAAGGGTGAGAACCGCTGCTACAGAGTTTCCTTCCCATGAATCACGGCAAGCTTTTTCAAACAATGACATAGTGAAAGGGAGATAATTACAACCAAGCAGGCCAGAGGGGCAAGCCATGGCATTGGGAAGTCCTGCTGACCCTGTGCCTTTGTGTCATGAGTCCCAGGAAGCAATACTTTGGCAGAGAGATTAAAATAAGGAGTTGGTCCTAAATGAATATTTTCAGGTATATTTTCAGATATTGTCATGGCAAAAATTAATATTCTTAGCTAGGAGAACCAACCATGGAAAGATTTGAAAAAAAAATTAGGAAGTTTATTGTCATAGTTGGGATCAAACCCATGTCCTTGGACCTGTATGTAATTCTAGATGTCTTCCTCTACAGCGATGTCCCTAGTTCAAGTCCTTTTGAGTATAAACACTCACTCTGGAGGCTGAGGTGTGGAGCCCTCTTGCCCCATCAGAACTCTAGCTGGTAGTGGTTCCGTGGGTCAATGATTGGATTAGGAAACATTTTGAACTTTAAGTATGGTGGCTACCTCCCAAGACTCAGCTTGGTCTTCCGATCCCTGAGTGAACAAATACAACTTGATCCAACATTTCTGCCTCTCTTCGGTTCTGAGAAGCACCTTGTCTTGACACTCCTATGCCATCGAAAGCTAAAACTGTTGAGGCAAAGGTGACCAGATTCCATGCCTCACCAGCCAGGCAAAACCACAAACTGAGTGCAGACGTCAGTAGCCGAGCACGCCCTCAAAGCCACCGTTGGCTGGTTGCCTGTGATCTTGCTTGCTGTATGATCTGCCCTGGTGAAGTCTCAATCTTCTGACCTCGGGCACCTTGCTTTAAAATATGAGAGAGCGGTCTAGGAGTTCACCAGCAAGAAAGCCAATCAAGTCTATTGAGCCTCAGGGTTTTCAAGTGTCAAGGCTAGGTCTGCCTTTGGACTCAGCCCAGCTCATAAATGACTAAGGCATTTCCAGAACTGCAGCTGAGCATTGGCCAAGGTCATTCTGTGTTTGGTGTATTGCCAACAGAACTAAGGACTGCACTCTGGTTCCTTGCCCAGAAGTGTCTCTCAGCTGGTCCAAAGTGAAGTCGAAAAGGAGCCCTAAGTCAGAGTCAGCCTGTCCAGTAAAGCACACAGTGAGATAGTTCTCATGTTTTCCTCCTAGACATTCATGTGGCTTGCAGGGAACTATGTGTTCAGAATCATATGTGTGCTATTTAATTTGGTTTCTCTCATTCTATTCAATTGTTTTCATTTCTTATAATCTCCTGGGTGTTACTCCAGGGACATCCTTACTAACCAAGAGGACAATTTTGAAAAATCGTACCATTGCTGGGTGGTGGTGACACACGCCTTAAAGCCCAGCACTTGGGAGGCAGAGGCAAGCAGGTCTTTTGTGAGTTCCTGGCCAACCTGGTCTACAAAGGGAGTTCAGAGACAGCCAGAGCTACACAGAAAGCTAGTCTTGAAAAACAAACAAAACCAAAATCATAGCAAACTCTCAAGTTAGAAGACAGGCAAATGTATGTGAACCAACCGAGTGAAGCTCCAAGTCCCGTCTTAGGCCTCACAGCCTAAGTAAACCAAGGCGCTTAATTCACATTCTTGTAATAGAACAGCCCCCCTCTAGCTGTGGGAAGAAGGACTCAACACCCCTTTAGCAGGCACAAAGACACTATCGTAATTGTTTCTGAGTGAGTGAGTGGTGAGGACCCCTTTCCCTTCTCCATTATTGGTTCATGCTGTTGCCCTGGTCTCACTTTCTGATTGCCTATAATTGCTTTGCCACCCACCATGCTCTCCCTGGTCCATCTCATTGAAGCCACGGATTGTCCTAGATATAGGCAGGCACATGTGCACCCGTCTGCAATAGTGTGCAAGTCCCAGGGCTTCTTCAGACGTCTCACTATAATACTAATAATACCTCACAGACCAGACAGAAAGATCTCAGAAACAGATGTACACGGGGAACTGAAAGCAAGCTTATAACCTTCGCAGTCTCCAGTGAGATGACTCAGAGGATAAAGTTGCTTGCTGCCAACCCTGGAAACCTGAGTTCAAAAGCCCTCAGAACACACGTGGCAGAAGGAAAGAACTGACTCCTGCAGGTTTCCCCCACACTCACCACACTCACAATGTGGCATGTGTGCACACAGCCCCACATATGTACACACAGAAATAAATAAATGCAATTAAGAAAAATTTTTTTTTGGCTTTTCGAGACAGGGTTTCTTTGTGTAGCCATGGTTGTCCTGAAACTTGCTCTGTAGACCAGGCTAACCTTAAAGGCATGCGTGCACTACCACCGCTAAGTAATTTTTTAAACAGTTGGTTCCCTCACTCATGTTCTTTAATAGCTACAGACATTGGCTCTGAGAAACTACTTGCCTGGTGTCTGGTACCAGCTACTCTGTTTCCATCCTGACCTCTTCACCAATAATGGTGTATGTATCCCTTGGGGAAAGGTCACTGATGACCAATACACTAACCAGGGATCAGACAGTCACTTTCCAGGGAGAAGAGAACATGTGAGAACGTCCTATACTCTGACTGGTAATGGTGGATATGGATACATAGAGGCGTGCATTTATTAAAACCCGTTAACTAGCCACTTCAGCTCTGTACTCATGTGCAAATCAAACTTTGGTAAAATTAGATACGAGGCGAATGCTTCCGTGTCAGAGCTAGCAGCTCTGACATTCACGAGCTGGTATCCATCCAAGTCAATTGTGTTGTCTATGTGGAAAAGGGTTGTGATTGTTCAGAGCTTACCGAGATGATTCAGTAAACACTGCCTGCATTTTTTCATTTCAGCTTCTGTGTTATGCCCACTGAGTTTCCACAGAGTCCACTCTGAGCAGGCTCAGAGTGATTGGTGCACAGTTTAAGAGGAGTAGAGACTGACTTAGTAGTATATACGTGGGAGATGCAGTGTCTTCGTATTGTACCGCAGACTTTCCAGCCGCACTTTGAAGAACACAATTGGTTTTCCACAGGGATCCAGACAGGCAACATGACTGAGCCACGGGATGAGGATGATTTGGTCCCAGAGAAGTTGAATCTGGCACGGGAGATAACAGCTTTCACATGGAGAGTGGAGAAAATGTTTCCTGGACAATGAGAATGACTGACAGATATTAGAAGGGAGGAAATTGAAGGCCTTGCCAAGTTTCGTGATAAAATGCTATTTCTCACGGTAAGGTCAAGCTGTCTCCAGTGCTGCTACTACTGCTTTTCAACTACAAAGGAAACAGCAGATTGGACAGAGTGTGGTAGAGTTTGCAAAGAGTTTGTGATCAAAGGCCACTTGTTTCATTTGTAAATGAAATTGGATGAGCATGAGAGGAAGGGAGCTCATCAAGGATGCATTTGGAATCTGCCGATGAGCTAAAAGCTGAGAGCCATCCGTAGGAAGGTCCCTCCAGGCTTGATCCCAATGCCTTTGGATGCAAAATGACCGTCAATGTTTGCAAGTTTACACGTGTCAAGGCAAGGTTGAATCTGACTTTTCAAAGGCAGCATTGTGCCAACAACTTGGGGGTAGGGGGGAGGGTGACACTATTGTAAAATATTAATGAGTGTTTTAAGGGGTAGAATATAAAGTCTTGTAGTTGCCAAAGATCAAGAGCCTAAAACCAAAGTGTGACATGCTCGTGCTTCTGAAAAACAGAGTCCTCACTTATGCATCAGGAGAGACAGAAATGTTCTATTTAACAGGTGCTGAGCTGAAGGAAGCAGATTCAGGGAAGGAGCTGAGTGTGTTCTCCTTTAAAGGCTTTGAAGAATAACTCTGCAGTGCTTTCATGTCAACCTGACAAGGTGCCTTGGTTAAGCATTATTCTGGATGGGTCTGAGAGGATGTTTCTGGATGAGCAACAGAATCAGGAGCCCACAGCAGTGTGCCCTCTGCACAGCAGTGTGCCCTCTGCACAGCAGTGTGCCCGCTGCAGTGTAAGTGGACCCTGTGTGGCCTGTGGGAACCTTCATGGGACAATAGTCTGAGTAAGAATTTCTGGTCTTTTCCCCACTGACTTGGGTATGGGATGTCGATCTTCTCTTGTGTTTGGATTTGAACTCTAGACTTTTTGCATTCAACCTACTGTGGTTCTCAGACAAGATCTATGTCACAGATTACCCCCTGGGTTTTCAGCTTGCTGACTAAGGGTGGTGGGATTACTCAGCCTCTGTAATCATGTGAAACAATTCCTTACAGTGTGTATGTATGTGTGAGTGTGTGTGTATGTGTGATTGTGAGTGTTTGAGTATGTGTGTGAGTATGTGTGTGTGAGAGTTTGTGTGTGAATATGTGGTGTGTGGTATGTGTGTGTATGAGTGTGTGAATATGTGTGTATGCGTGTGTGAGTGTTAGTATGTATGAGTGTGTATGAGTGTTTGTGTATGTGTAAGTGTGTATGAGTGTTTGTGTATGTGAGTGTGTGTTTCCGTTTCTCTAGATAACATTAATTATTCCACATTAACACCTTCAGCATTAGAGATTCAGTATGGGACTGTGCACTGAGCACAGCCTTTGGTCCAGTGATTTGTCATCTGGGGATTTATCCTGCAGAAACATATAGACATGGGACAGTGTACTAGGAACAAAGGCCACTGTGGTGCATATCATTGGGAGATACCATTCACCCGGTGCCTGTTCATCATACCTCTGAAGCACAGCAAAGGTGTTCAGAATTAAATTTTTGAAAATGGCAAACATAGCAAATGGTCACCATTGGAAGAAGCTGAGAGAAGCTGTGTTACATTTGTGTGATAACACTGTGCCTTTGTTTGGAGACCTGAGATTGATTTGGATAATCTGATAAGGATATATATGCAAGATGAGAAAAACCAAGGTAGAGCAGAAGAGTTGCACAGTGTGTTCACATTTGTGTGGATGTGTGTGTATGCTTGTGTACAGATGGATGTGTATATTAATATTGCATATGTGCAATATTAATAGAACAGTCCTGGAAGGATGCATAAATTACAGATACTAGTTGCTGCTGGAAAGTGAGCCTTGTGGTGAGAGCAACAAGAAAGTCTACTTTTTGTTGTAAATTCCTTAAATAGTCTTCTTTGATTATGGCCAAGTATTACTTCCATCATTAAAAACAAAGAACAAATAAACAAAAAAAATCCCCAGACTAATATAAAACTCATCTGTTGCTTCATCAATTACATGTACCATGGATGTACCGACTCAAAGTCTTCCCAAAGGGCCACGCCTGTGCACACAGTGATGCTCACATGTTGTGCACACAGTGATACACACATGTGGCAGCCCACACACCTCTGGCCTCACAGCCCTGTCCTGACTCTGTAGTAGCTACACTGGGATAGCTCATGTTCCCTTCACTGCCTCCCTTCTTTCTCTGACCTGGAGATTCACCCAAACTGCTTCTGGGGACCTGCTGGCTAATGGTTGGCCTGCAGAAACAGTGGCTCACACTCCTTCCTTCGAGGGAGCTGGTTTACCGACTCCCTGGCTGTTATTTCTTCTCTCATGACACTACATTAGAATCTTTCTGGATAACTCCTTCAGCAGCTACTGATTACCTTTAACCTCCTTATAATGCTCTGTGGAGAAATAGTTTCTGACTAGTGACAAGGGCAAAGGACCCAATAAATGTTTTACTCTATTGAAGACTTTGTAGAAAGAACTTGCGAATACATGGTACCTATGAAATCCAACACTTGGATTTTCATTTAATTTCAGGACTAGAATATATTTAAAATGGTAGAATGCCTGATTTTGCTCTTGGGAGTACAATAAGCAGATATTGATTTCTGCTGAAGTTAACATCAGGAATTATTGAACTGAGAGGTTCACACTGCCTTGGTCTCTATGTTAGTAAATATTTAGCTTGGAAAAATAATTTTTCTTGATGGTAAGTTAAAAATTATATACATATAATTATAATACAATGTAGTATATGTATATAATTTGCATATATATATATGTGTGTGTGTGTGTGCGTGTGTGTATGTGTATGTGTGTGTGTCCTTTGTTCCACGGCAAGGTAAATGTTGACTATACATACAAACACATGCAAATTTACATATGTGTGTATTATTACTTTTATAGTTTTCTATATTTATATAGTATATATTTAAAACATCTCTAGAGAATGTTAGGCTTTGCAAAAGAAGCAAGTTATAAAACTAGTAGCCCAAACCTCCTGATGAAGCTCTCTGTCGTCTGTCCTTCAACAAGGCCCTTGCTCTGTGTACATCATTCCATTGGCTCCTGAAACAGAAGTCAGTGGAGAAAGAGAAAGGTGGAGTGACCAGCCACACCCCCGGTTTTAGATCACTTACCATCGGACAACTCCATCTCTCAGCACGTCCTCTATGTGTAAGGAAAAGCTGTGACAGAGAAAAGGATGCCATTGACTAGTCTGACCATAGTGAGGAAAACATAATCCATCTCAGCCAACATCCACCTGCACCTGAGCAATTCGAATGTCCCAGGTTGGGAAGACATGGCTGGGTGGTTTATACAATGTTATTAATAATATTAAATTGATGCTATTTTCATAGAAACTGCTAGAATGCATCGAGCCTTTTGCATTTATCATGCCAGGTTATTTCTTCCCATAACCCCATGAGGTCAATGCTATCAGCCTGTTAGCCACATTTTATAAATAAAACCATTGAAGGCAAGAAATGCTAAATCCTTTATACATGGCCCTACACAGATTAACAGCTGGAGTTTGAATCAATGTCTGTTAGCTTTCAAAGTCTATATTCTTAACATTGTTTTATGTTGCCTTTTGCTGATTGACAAAGCTGTGCTCAAGTACATATGCCCTAAAGGTCCTGCAAACGCAGTTTATTCATAGTAAGTGAGATTGGGGAAGAGTGCTCCCGAGACAGAGGACCTGGCTCATCGAGGCCACAGCAAGGAGATAGAGGAACATCCTGTGGTCAGCCGCTAATTGCCTTGACCTTATGTTGTTCAGAGGCCTGTTTCTTGGTCTTTGTGTTTTCTTTTGACTGGACCTATTTTTTCAGTCAATCACAAGAGCACACAGCATTCAGCACAGTAGTTTCTGGATATTTGGAATACCTTCTGTCCCTGTCTGAGAGTCCATGAAGTCACATGTGGAGACAATGCTGTGGACAGCTCCTGGCTAGCCTATCTAGGGCACTGCTCTCCCTGCAAGGAGAGAACATACCTTGCCTTGTGGTGAGTAGCTTTCAAATGATGGCCAGTAGATATGGGCAAACAGCAAGACCTGACTGATTGACTCAAGAATGGACTCCTCTAGTTGAGGATCCATTTGCAGAGTTCCCCAGGGGATCCTCTGAACCTTTCTTTACAACTCTTTCACAGCTGGGCTTCTCCTGACCAGAGCTGCTCCTTGACCCTGCTCCCCCATCCCCCCACCCCACTGTTGTTCTTTTGCCTCAGGAACTCAACACAACAGTTCTTGTAAATAAATTGATTTGATGGCTGTCCCCTTTCCCTCCCATTCTCCAGTGTCCGCAGAAAGGTTCAGATTTACAAGGCTGAAGCTAAATTCAGTCCTGGGATAGAACCTGAGTGGCCCAGGTTACCAGCCCCCTACATTCCTTTCCCTATCCATTTTATAAACACTCCTGGCTTGACCTCGCTCTGACCTTGAGAACAGCTTCGGAAGAGTTGGCACCAAAAGTTAGCAAAGATGAGCAACCATGCTTCTTCAACACAGCATGATGATTTTATTACATCTTAAAACTTTAAGCTCAGTTGAACAGCAGTGGGAATTGTGTGGTCTAACTTGACATTCTTTCCCCAATGGTGAAGGGAAAGATCTTGTAATGTTTGAAAAAAAAATTTTTTTTTTTTTTTTGCTTTTGCAAGTTTGGAATGTTATCTGTCCTCTCCCTGTCCAAAGGAAATAAAATGTGCTAGCAGTTTGATGAGAAAAATTCTAAGTGGAATTCCAATGATCAACTGATACGCTCTTTCAGGCTTACAAAGCAGAAGCAAGCCAGTGATAAATGGCCTGGTGATGGGGTCCACATTTGCTTATAAGAAATCAAATCACTACAGGGACCTATCAGGCCCTGTTGTCACTACACATGCCAGGAGAGACAGCTATGAGGACAGGCAAGTCACTGGACATGAAACCAGCCTAATTTGTCTGAAGCCAGTGGGTAGGGCAGATTCTTCACAACATGGTTTTGCTATGGATTTTTCCATTCTTTTTTTCTTCTTTAATTTTTCCCGTTTTTTTTTTTTTTTTGTTCTTTTTCAAGAATATTCTCCCATCTAGGGAAGAAAGGAAACTCTCATTTTTCTGCTGACTGGCTTGTGCACAACTGGAAATTATCAAAGAAATCGCTGTATCGTTGATGTAGTCAGAAAACAGGAAGCCGATTTCCATCTGAGAATGAGCCCTCTCAGCTGAAGCTCCCTTTGGGGTTGATGACCACGCTCTTTCCATCTTGGCACAAGGCCAGTTTTATTAAAACTTCTACAGCACCAGCTTATTTTTCAACCCTTCCCAAACAGAGCTTTTCCGATGGATTTCTCTCAGTCATGTGCATGGTCATGTGTTTGCTGCCAGGAAAGAATTCCACAGGAGCAGGACCTTACCTTCTATGGGCAATGCCTGGATGGTAGTCTTGTGATCAAACACATTAGGGGGACTGTGGACGGAGATGACTCAAGCCGTGAAATGCCTGCCCTGCAAACCTGAGGACCTGATTTGAAACTCCAGCACCCACAGAAAGGCATGAAACTGTAACATCAGTGCTAGAGACAGCTGGATAGAGGGAGAGGCAGGTAGCACTCACTAGGCAGTCAACATAGCCAACTGATGTTCTCCAAGCCTGGTGAGAGACCTTGTCTCAATCAATAAGGTAGAGAGTGACCCAAGAAGGCACCAGATGTTGACCTCAGACTTGTACTCCATACCTAAGTACCTACGCACATATATGCACACACCCGTAAGCATGTACATACTGCCTACACGCACAATCATTTGGGGGCCATTTAGTAATGCTCACTCAAAGATGATGGTGAGCAGAAAAAGCACACGAGGATTGGGAGCCCAGCAATTCATTATGTGAGTGGAAAAAAACCATAAATTCTGGAGACCTAGAGAAGGATCTGAAAGTCCAGTTGGAGGCGACAGCAAAGCATAAAAAGTGCCTAGTTTGAAGGAGCAAGAAATGGAATTAGAAGAGTTAGAGGACGAAGAGAGGTTAAAGAAAAATAGCAAAACCAGAAATATAGTAATCTCTTGATGTCTGGGTGAGATCCATTCCAGGCTCAAGTTCCTCAACCATGAACGCACAAGTTCCCTCCGTGTATCCCCCAACCATGAACACACAAGTTCCCTCCGTATACCCCCCAACCATGAACGCACAAGTTCCCTCCGTGTATCCCCTATGAATGTACAAGTTCCCTATAGAGAATGACTAATACCTGCATATAACACACATGCCTTTCTATACTTTAAAGGCATCTCCAGACTGTTCATGATGCCTAGTCTAAGGTAAATACTACATAAATAACAATGATAAAAGTTGTCTGTAAGTATTCTGTACAAACACAATTCCCTCCCCCCAAATATTTTAAACTATGACCAGAAGAATCCATGACTGTGCAGCCAGCCTCCCCCCACCCCCAGTTGTCGAAATGAGACTGGATCTGTAACTCAAAGTCAAACAAAGACAAAAGAAAGAGAAAACAAGAAGTGAAAAATTACTCTGTTGTTTATTTGGTAAATTAGAAATCAGTTTTATTAATTCTAGGAGACAGACTTAACCTAGAAAACTGCCAAAAAAAAAAAAAAGAAGAAGAGGAAGAGAAAGAAAATAGTGATCAGTAATTCTTAATAACCAAAGATGGCTTTAAATGATTTGATTGCTTTAATGTAAAAAATTGAGAAATTTAGGATATCAAAATAAAAATTAGTTTAAGAATGGATGTTAATGTTCCTCCAGCACGTTTAAGATGTGTTTAAACTAAACATGAGATTTGGAGCAGAATTCTGCACAGTGCATGAGTTAAGAGCCCTAAGGTTCATTTCCCATCATGCCAGTGGTTAGCATTAAAAAAGACTTTAATTTCTCAGCCCCGAGTATCCCAGGATAATGGGTCCTGAACAACATTTATCACAGACTGGTTTTCCAGTCATATCGGTGAAGTCTACCTATAACAATTCTTCTGCTCAGAAAACATACGTGTATAAATATCCTTAATCTGTGCTTGGCACCATCTGTAGCAAACAGTCATGAAGGTTAATACATTGACTTACAAAGATTCACCATTATTCTTGCTAGGGTCTGTTCCAAGTTATGGAAGGGGAACATGGCAGGACTCCTAATCCGGTGCTTCAGAAGAGTCTCCTGGAATCTTCAAGCCTTGTCTTTAACTCCTCTTTGGAAGCCTTCCTTTGTTAGCAGGCTGCATATAATCCCTACCAAGAATGACCTAAGTATTGAGAGCACATACTGATAATAAATGAGTGGCCATGTCATAAAACCTGCTGTGTTGGGTTAAACTTGAATAAAAGCCAAATGGAATATTTAAGGTTTTTATTTAAAATAGTTGGTTGTTGTTATTTGATCTTATGATATCTCTCAGACTACAGAAGAACTCTCATTCGATAGAGTAGCTAATCACTGAAATTCCGTGTAGCCTCTGATCCTGTCACTGAAGTTAATCTTGAAAAACTGGCCAGAACAACAATACCTTAAGTGCACGCTAGCAGATTTCTTCTTCAAGGTATAGTGGTGTACCTTTTGGCAAAGATAAGGTTCAAATATGATAGTTGACCACTTTCAAGTCTGAACATTTCCAATTACACCTGTTAAACTTCTTAAATAAAGGATGGTGTTTTTAGTCAGAGACACCATAAGCTGCCAATAAAAATAATGCTGCATTTGAAACTTATGGTTTGTAAATAAGTGAAGAAAGTACAATTACACAATAGAGACCATGATATATCAGCCATTTCTAAGTGAAAAGTATATATGCATGCAACCGAAAATATTTTAAATGTTGTATTCCAACATGCTAATATTTTAATGGTGATTATTTCATAAACCTGGGGCCAGGCGTGTCATTTTGCTTTTGTCTCTGTTTCCTTATTACCCTCCATTTACATTTTATGTCTTTATTCTGGCATCACTTACTGCTTTTAAAATAAGGGTAAAATAAGAATAAAATGATTCTATTTTGGAGTGAAAAAGAAATGGGATATTTTTAACTTACAAACATATTCCATGCTTTTTGAAAAAGGATATCTCTATTAGACAAGTTGTCCTCTTAGATCAGTGGCTCTCAACCTGTGGGTCACTCTCATTTGCAGGTCAAATGACCCTTCCATAGAGTCTCCTAAAACCATGGGAAAGCACAAATATTTACATTATGATTTATAACAGTAGCAACAGAAATAATGTTATTGTTGGTTGTCATTACAACTCGAGGAACTGTATTAAAGACTCACAGCCTTGGGTAAGTTGAGGACGGCTACCTTAGAAGATCCTGTACTTCCTATGGGGTACAATCCCCTTCAGCTCCTTCAGTTCTTCCCCTAACTCTTCCACTGGGGCTCCCAGGCTCAGTCCAATGGCTGGCTGTGAGTATCTGCATCTGTATTGGTCATGTGGAGCAGTCTCTGGATGACCTTTCCTTCAGTCTCTGCTCTACTTTTTTGTCCCTGTGTTTCCTTTAGACAAGAACAATTCTGGGTTAAGAATTTTGAGATGGATGGTGGCCCTTTCCCTCCACTGGAGGTCATGTCTATCTACTGGAGTGATCTTTTCAGGTTCTATCTTCCCGCTGTTTCTGCTGGGTATTTTGGCTAATGTCATCCTCATTGGGTCCTGGGAGTCTCTCACATCCCTGGTGTCTGGGTCCTTCTAGTGTTTCCCTGTTCCCCACTCCCCACTGCTATTTATTTCTATTCATTCTCCTGGCCCTCTGGACTTCTGTCTCTTCTTATACCTGGTCCCCTCCCCCCATTTTTCCCTCTCTATCCCCTTTTCCATCTAGATCCCTCCCTCCCTCTGCCTCCTGTGATTATTTTGTTCCCCCTTCTAAGTGGTGTTGAAGTATCCAGACTTTGGCCTTCCTTCTTGTGGTCTTGTATCCTGCGTATTCTGAGCTTTTGAGCTAATATGCATACCATGTATGTCCTTTTGGGTCTTGGTCACCTCACTCAGGATATTTTCAAGTTCCATCCATTTGCCTACATAATTCGTGAAGTTGTTTTTAATAGCTGAGTAGTAGTCAATTGTGTAAATGTACTACATGTTCTGTATCCTTTCTTTACCTGGTGGATATCTGAGTTGTTTCCAGCTTCTGGCTACTATAAATAAGGTGGCTAAGAACATAATGGAGTAACTTAACAGCACATCTGAAACTTCTAGAACAAAAAGAAGCAAACACACCCAAGAAGAGTAGATGGCAGGAAATAATCAAACTCGGGGCTGAAATGAACCAATTAGAAACAAAGAGAATTATACAAAGAATCAACAAAACCAGGAACTGGTTCTTCCAAAAAATCAACAAGATAGATAAATCCCTAGCCAAACTAACTAAAGGGCACAGAGACAGCACCCAACTTAACAAAGTCAGAAATGAAAAAAAAGAGACATAACAACAGAAATTGAGGATATTCAAAAAATAGTCAGACAGATCCTGCTATAAAAACCTATACTCAACAAAACTGGAAAATCTAGATGAAATGGATGATTTTCTAGACAGATACCAGGTGCCAAAGTTAAATCTGTATCAGATGAATCATCTAAACAGTCCCATAACTTCTTAAAGAAATAACACCAGTCATTAAAAGTCTCTCAAACAAACAAACAAACAAACAAACAAAAGATGGTTTTAGTGCAGAATTCTATCAGACATTCAAAGAAGACCAAATACCAATACTTCTCAAACTATTTCATAAAATAGAAACAGAGGGAACATTACCTAATTTGTTCTATGAAGCCACAATTATTCTGATACCTAAATCACACAAAGACCTAAAAAAGAAAGAGAACTTCAGACCAATTTTGCTTATGAATGTCAGTGCAAAAATACTCAATAAAATTCTCACAAACTGAATCCAAGAACATATCAGAATGATCATTCACCATGATCAAGTAGGCTTCATCCCAGGGATACAGAGGTGGTTCAATATATGGAAACCCATTAATGTGATCCACTATATAAACAAACTCAAAGAAAAAAAATTACATGATCATCTCATTAGATGCTGAAAAAGCCTTTGACAAAATACGGCACCCTTTCATGTTAACAGTCTTGGAAAGATCAGGAATTCAAGGCCCATACCTAAACATAATAAAAGCAATATACAACAGCCAACATCAAGTTAAATGGAGAGAAACTTGAAGCAATCCCACTAAAATCAGGGACTAGACAAGGCTGCCCACTCTCTCCCTGTCTATATAGTACTCAAAGTCCTAGCCAGAGCAATTAGACAACAAAAGGAGGTCAAGGGGATACAAATTGGAAAGGAAGGAGTCGAGGTATCACTATTTGCAGAGACATTTAAATGTGAGAAGGATCAGGAGCAGATGAGAAAGGTAGAGTCAAGCATACCCAAACTCCTCATACTGTGCATCTTCCCACCCCATCCTATTCACGAGGACAGATAAAATTTGGAACTCCAAAAATAGTACCAAAAGACAGGTGGTAAGAAACTTTCCCCAACTTTTTCTACTCCACTAGCTTACCAAACGTCCCCCCCCACCTGAAGTGGACAGTCACTTTATACTTCTTTTTTAAAATAAAATGACTTACCTGAACTAGCAAAATTGTCTAAAATAAAACGTCCCTTACTTCCACACAGAAGAGTCAAAGAGCTAGAGAGTGTATGTAGTAGGTGTTCACACTCACACATTAAAAACCATAAAACCAATATAATTAAATGTCTTTGTTTCTGACTCGGATTCTGGGGTTTCTTTTAAGAGTGTTGGGAGGAAGAGGTTGGTGGATTGTGTCCATAGGGCTAACCCTAGTACAAGGGCATTGGGTGCTCAGAGACGGGAAGAAAAGGACCAGGGACACCAGAGAGAGCTAAATGGGGCAAGAAGCTCGAAGAACTCCATGTTTTTCTAGCCGTGGATCATATTCTTACTTTTGTATATAGGCCTCACACAGGCTTAATAATTATTTTAGAGTAATTTGAAAGAGAAAAGAGAAATGCTAAATTTTCTGAGCTTGTTGCCTGAGGCTGAGTGAATCCAAAGCATTGAATTCAAAAGCTAAAAATAATTGATTAATTAATTAGTTTTGGAAAAAAAAACCCAAAACACAAAAACCTTAACCTTTTTTTGAGACTATGTGGGAGAGGGAAAGGGGACGAAATTTAGACCATTTCCAATAAACGGCTTGAGTGTATTTTTTTTTCCAGAGATGACCCGAAGCTTGGGTGTCACGAGGACACAGCCTCTCTTGTTTCTTCCTCGGACTCAGAGAAAGAACGTTCCATTCCTCGCAATTCATGAATTTTAAAAACCATGAACCTTCCTTCACATTCTGGAAGCACACAAACGTTCTCCTGTAAGGGGATTCAAAGGATGAATGCTCCCGAGATCTCCATGCTAACAGCAAGAAGCCTTTTCAGGCTGCCTTTGTTCTAAGCTGGCTAGAGGCTCCAGGCTCAGGACTGTCAGTAGCGTCTGGGCATATGGTTGGACAGAGAGTGCAGGGTCCGAAGTTACCAGCCACCAACTGCCATAACAGCCCTGTCGCTGGAAAATGGCCAAATTGTTTGAGTCAAATGCCAATGCCACCATGTTGTCATCCAATAAGTAACCATGAACCACGGAAGGCCACTGGCTCCCTCTAGTGGTGGAGCATCAAAAGTGGCCAATCTCTTGCCTCTGTCCCCAGTCCAGGAACAAATGACACTCTGCCTTTTTTGGTAGTAATCTATCCACAGTTTGTCAGTGAGCTAATAGTCACAGACCCCGAATGTTAGTAACAAAACAGAAAACTCAAATTCAGAAAGTTCTCTAGTGATTTCTCCATTGCCCTTAAAATTAACCTTCCCCCCCCCCACCCCCATCATCCCCACGGCTTCTGAGCCCTCGATGGAATCTACTTCTGAGTTCCAAGGACGGCAGCCGCTGTCAATATCACTTCACGATTCCTGAATGTTCTCTCTGCTGTCTTTGTGCAATTGATTACTGCCTCATTTTGAAATAATTGCGATTTTTTTTTCTTCACTTGCACCATGGTCAGTTACGCATCCTCTAAGACTTAATCATCAATGCCTTCCTTCTTTGATCTCCAAAACTAACATATATAAAAAGAAGAAACGCCTAGAAAGGAAAAAAAAGTGGCCTTTATTCTATGTAACTATAGGCTGTATTCTATGCAAATATGTATTAGGCTGAGTACTATTATATGTTTTTATTCAAAACAATGAGGGAAAATACTATCACCTTCAGATTATAGTCAGAAAAGCAAAGTCCACAGAAATTTAGAAATTACCACCAAGTACAATTTCAAAAGCCCACAAACGTTTACTGCATGACTGTTCCTCTTCGTTAGCCCAACTTAAGCACCATCTGTTCTTGCTTACTTGAGTCATCAGAAGCATCACATGGCATGGCTAACTCTGAGAGAGAATCATCTAAAAATCATTTATATCAAGTTTTTAACTGGTGGTTTTCTTTTTATATCCTAAAAGGGGATAAAAAAAAAACCATGTTCTTAATGTCTCCAAATAAAATAAACCATCCTGAGTAGCCCTTATTAGTGGATTTTGTGAGCCAAAGGGCAACGGAACATCACAAGGTGGAGAACAGAAAGAGCTTTGGGGAAGGAGTCCATGACAACCCTGTTCTTAAGCCAAGCAAGAACACTAGCTCAAGCCACATAATGACTTTCATCAAGCTGCTTTGGTCTCTGGACCTTGGTTCTTCATCTTCACAAAGAAAGAAATGGGACTGGCATGGTGGAGCATCCCTGTAATCCCAGCAGCTGGGGAAGCTGAAATAGGAGGACCGTAAGTTCAAGGCCTGGCTAGTCTATGTAGCCAGACTCTATGCCAAAAATAGAATTAGCCTAGGCTAGAATGGATTCTAAGAGACCCGCCCTAGGTCTCAACTTTGATTACCCTATTTGAAGTGGAGCTGGTCACCCCAAATTTGTTAGTGAATACTTGAGGTAAAGTAGTAATTTTGTTTCAAGTTAATAGACTTCTTTAAACACCTTTCAGTTAGAGTAGTCAACAGCTTGGTGTTGCAGTCCAAACTTTAATTAAACAGAACAAATCATGTTCCAAAGGATGGACTGAAAATTCTGTCAACCTCTCTAAGTTTAAATACAGAGAATTCCAGTCAGGACCCCACATAAGGTTTCCATGCTTTCTCATAGCACATCTTTTGGGGAGATCGGTTTCGTCGTCGGAGTCTCATACATGGTTCTGCAGCTTCTAGCTAGCAGTGTTGCTCATTAGAACTTAGAGCCCTCTTCTTCTTCTTCTTCTTTTTTGTTTTTTGTTTTTTGTTTTTCGAGACAGGGTTTCTCTGTGTAGCCCTGGCTGTCCTGGAACTCACACTGTAGACCAGGCTGGCCTCGAACTCAGAAATCTGCCTGCCTCTGCCTCCCAAGTGCTGGGGTTAAAGGCATGCGCCACCACCGCCCGGCAGAGCCCTCTTCTTTTAATAATCCTTGACCACCCACCATCCTAATTCATCTTAAACTGTAGTCTTTAAGCATTTTAATAATATCAAAAGGGGGAGATGTCTTTCTCACCTAATTATTCTCTGTAACAACTCATATGTAGCACTTGCTTTGTTCTTTTACGTGAAATGAAAATCTTAGCCCTTCCAAAGAGTCTGATCTGAAAATAAACACAAGCAATGATATCAACTCAAGAGACAGGTCTCTGGTACGTGGGTTCTAATATATCTACCCATAAATTCAAAGTTCTCCCCAGCAAGTATTCAACCACAGAAGGAACATTTGTGTGAAGGTCAGAAGACCCAGCTTTGGTACATGCCCGCTGGAGTGGGTTGGGCAAGCAGTTAGCCTTCTATATCCCCCATTTCTTACCTGTTTGTAGAGGTTTGCAATATAACAACATGCTGATCCAATGCACACATGGCAGGAAGAGTTGGCTTTGAGTCTCAGTGACCAAATCAAGATTTCCAAAGGATCTGGATGAGTTACAACCACGAACCACATCTGAATGAGCTTCATCTGACACACACAAAGCCCCATGTTCACGGCAAAAGAGCGCATGATTAAAAAGCAATGCATGAATGGAGAGACAGTGAAAAGATTCGGAGACCCAAAGCCAAATAAAAATCAGATGCACATTCTATTCCCCTAAAGCTCATATCTCTGGGGGCTCTGGTATCAGCTCAGAGCTGCTCTTTCCACATGGCCATCTGCATCCAGTAAGAGCACCATTTTCACAGACCTCTGTAGCATCACCGTCCTCCACGCCTTCTCCGCCAGCCTCAGCACTGCCCCAGAGGCCTCACTGCTGCTCTGGTGTGATGTGCACCTTCATGCTTCTTGATAGATTTTCAGCTATCCAGAAGGACTTTATCTCTCGGTTGACTCTCTAGACTCGGTTCATTTGAGTTACTATTCCAACTTGCAAGATTTTCAGGAATTTGAGTTTTCTCCTAGTAACTGTTCCATGAATGTTGATGACCCTCAGATTAATGGCTGGTGTGGAAGGACAGAAGAAACGGGAGCTGGATATGGTCAGGTGTTTAAGCTAGAAAACATATGCCGGGCGGTGGTGGAGCAGGCCTTTAATCCCAGCACTTAGGAGGCAGAGGCAGGCAGATTTCTGAGTTCGAGGCCAGCCTGGTCTACAGAGTGAGTTCCACGACAGCCAAAACTACACAGAGGAACCCTGTCTAGAAAAAAAAATGAAAAAGAAAACATATCATACTTAATATTTAGCACATGTATATTTGATTGTTTCTTATAATAAATGTAGCATATCATTTGTACTTAATTATTTAAATCAAATTATTGTCATAGACTTTGTTCAATCATTTTATCATCTTCTCTTTATAACAGCCATGACTGTCCTAGAACTTGCTTTGCAGACCAGGCTGGCCTCCAGGTCTTAGATCCACCTGCCTCTGACTCCTGACTGTTGAGATCAAAGGCATGAGCCACGGCACCCTGCCCATACATGTACATTTCTTGGGACACTCAAGCACTGAGAACTTGTCACTTGTTGAAGACTTCAAGAGAGAATTCTAGGGCACTAGAGAATGCAAAAGGTGACATCTTTGTGGTTCTGCTTCCAGGGAGGCTCAAGATGAGTACTCAAGAAACTTTAATCAGTTGAAAATCCCACGAGTAAAAGAGACAATACCTCCAAAATAACATAAAAGACTTTTTTTTTCTCAAAGACAGGAGATTACAAAGGTGAGATACTGACTGTATATGCCTCTAAATGTTGACAATTACTCATAATTGTACTTGCTTAGCTGTTTCCATTTTACTTACTTATAAGATACAGACTTTATAATTTAAAAAAGTTTCGTTTCTTGGTTATTTTTTTAAAGTCTTTGTATAAACGTTTTGGTTCAACCTTTTAGTCTGGATGATTCTCAGGCTTGGCTTTACTGTCTCTCCTCATGCTCACTCAGTACACACTTGGGACAATGCCTGGCTGGAGAGGACAGAGGCCTGCAGGCAGCTGTGGAGCAATGTCTGGAGGAGGCACTGTTGAGTCCTTCCGGCCTATGGGCTGTCCCCAGGCCAACTCTGTATCTTCCAATGGATATCACCTATTTCTAAGTGCTATCCCTTCTCATATGTGCTAATACGAGGGTATTAGCTTCTTATGTTGTCTGCAGACTCCCTACCTAAGGTTGGTATTCTGTCCACAAATCTGGCCCAGTGTGAACAGTCAGGAATCTTTTCCTTGCCAGACCTGCCAGTGGGGACTCCTCTCCATCCACAGGTTGTACCCCTTTTGCTGATCTCCCATCAGGGTCAACTACACACTGAACTATTGTTCATTTGTGTATTTTATGATGTTTTTATATCTTAGGGACATTGTAGACCAAAGGAGAGAATTGCCCATGCCATGGTTAGCCAAGCAAGGTATCTGTGAGTATGGCTTTGCTCTGCAGACCAGCTAGTCTGCAGAAATGCTCCAATGCACATCCTCAGGTTGGCTTTTACTAAGAAGCAATATTCCTCTATACTCATGTCTAGAGGGCCAGCTACGTCCCTACAGACAACTAGGGACCATTCCTGTAGCTCAGAGCTCACCAGAATTCTTACCACTAGACAGCCAGAAGGATACAGATACTCATTTGCTGTTCATTCTTCTGCCCTTCATTCTCATAAAACGCCCAGCTAAGGCTCTGGCCCGACATGTTCTCCTCATTCCTTCTGCCTCCTGACTGACAGCAGTTAATTAATTATGTTCTTGAGAAATGGAGAGAAAGAGGGGATGCTATGTTGCTTTTGGCCACAAAACCAAAAATTATGTGAGGTAAGGCATTTGTTAACCAGCTAGATTTAATCATTCCACCGTGAATACGCACTTCAAAACATCAGTTTTATATAATAAACCACACAGTGCTGTGTCAAAATATTTTAAGTTTAAAACTGAAAGAATGAAATTGGCTTTGACAATATAAAAATGGATGCTAAAATTCAGGCTAAAAAATTGAAATTTTCATCAACCAGTGTTATGTAGCAAAATGTAAACGCTATAACAAGTTAAGAGGGGGAAAAGACTGTCGAAGAAAGCAAAACACTTCATATTTATGTTTAAGTATTTTTAATAGTGATATTTTTTTCCCTGTCTTTTGAAGAAAGGTCCTGTGTTTCTGTTTCCCACTATACCTAAAAATCAAGTAACTAACCAGAGGACAGGGTCAGGAAGAATCTCATCCTGCTTATGACTAAGCATCCGAAGGCAATACCCAAGCTAAGTATTGTGGGAACTTCATTAAGCACCTGCTAGGAGGTGTGTCTTGGTTGGCAGGATTCAGAATGGGATTTGGTTAGAAAAGAGATGACAAGTCCACCAAAGGCTTTAGCATGTGAATGGTGCCCTGGAGAGATGAGCAGACACACGCTGTTAAGAAGGCTGCCCCCTAGCCAGGCGGTGGTGGCGCACGCCTTTAATCCCAGCACTTGGGAGGCAGAGGCAGGTGGATTTCTGAGTTCGAGGTCAGCCTGGTCTACAGAGTGAGTTCCAGGACAGCCAGGGCTACACAGAGAAACCCTGTCTCGAAAAATCAAAAACAAAAAACAAAACAAAACAAAAAAAAAACAAAAAGAAGAAGAAGAAGAAAGAGGAGGAGGAGGAGGAGGAGGAGGGGGAGGAAAGGAAGAAGAAGAAGGCTGCCCCCTAGTTAATGGAGAATAGCCAAGAACTATGAGCAAAGCCATTCCTGCAGATAAAAAGCCAGAGAAAAAAATCACACAGTGTTTGCACTTAAATTCTAACTACTATGCATTAAAAAAAGAAAAAACTTTGCCTCAAATTTAGAACTTTCCAGATTCAACTAATTTAGGGGACTGTCTGGTGACCAAAAGGGGAAAGTCTTGCTGCCAGCAGTATTTCTCAGGGTTTCAGATCTGCTGAAGTAGACTCCTCTCCTAGATACCTCTAAAAATAGTTGGGAAGTGAGACATAGTTCTGAAAGTCCATCTAGCCTCGACAGACTGCTGTTCTTACCCATCCCATAATGCTCTTGCCACCTCCCATAAGAGCAGTAGCAATGCCACTGTCCCTCATAGCCTCTAATAGACCATGAAACATCTGGAATAGTCACCTAGGTGTCTCATGCAGTGACTAGGTACTAGGTGCTCCATCAATTTTTGCAGAAGGCATAAAACAGTACCAGAAAGAACCCAGTCTGATATTCCAATACCACATCTCAGAATGCTTTATCGCCCCCAGGAAGATGGCTTCCACGTTTCCTAAGTTCCAAGCATGTGAGAACATGCTTACTTATGTGAAACTAGACTTTCCTGGCAACACTATGGGGGCCTGGGGATGAAAATGTTCTCAGATCTCACCTATCAACGACGCCTTAAATATGAAAATCTCACTGTTGGGTACCTTTCAAAGGCAGCCACCAACAGGAGAACTTTATGTCATTTGAGATGTGCATTTCTAAGATCGTAGTACCCTAGCATCTTTGTTCTTTCATTTGTGTCCTGGCTCTGCAGTGAGCATACGCAGGGCTGCCTGGCTATAGACCCAAATCAACGGAGCAAGTGATCCTGAGCTGGAACCACTGTAAATGTAAGCTGAAATAAGCCATTTTCTTTATGAGGTGTTTGTCTCTGGCAATCCTAAGCTAAATAACTTGGGTCTAAAGAATTTCTAGTCCAGTATTAGGATATCAGTGCGCCATGGCTGGATGGCTCACACCGTCATGTATACCCTTTTCAGATACTTCCCACATCATCAGACAAGCGGAGTAAGAAGTGACGCTTCCATAGGGCAGTCTCTGCACACCAGCATGTCTACTATTGGATATTGCTACCAAAATGCAGGGGAGACCTTGATGATCAAAACCATCTTCCAACTGGATGTCACCATTGCCAGGCATTTCTGCTCCAAGGGAAATTTCAAAAGGAGTTAGAACAATTCCCCTATCGCCGGACGGCGGTGACGCACGCCTTTAACCCCAGCACTTGGGAGGCAGAGGCAGGTGGATTTCTGACATAACATACTGCTCTTAGTCATTCTTCATATTACAAAACTGAACTTCAGATCATTTTAGAGAATTGAGCCCCCCCCACACACACACACATGCTCTAGAGTCAGCCCCTTCTGAAAGGGAAGGTCTGCCAAGGGGCTTGAAGAGTAAAGGGGTTTCAGTTAAGCCCCACTAACTCTCAGCATTCAAATTGCAAGTTTCTCCTTCAGTAGAAGCGAAGGCAATCTTAAACTATTTGTAAACAAGAATCCTGATTTTGTGGAGGAGAGAGGAAAAAAATAGATCAAGTTATAAGATATTTGAATTTCCATTATGTTTTCGATGGGGAATGAGAGAAGTGCTTATATACTGTAGAATTTATAGACAGGGATTCTCTGTGGATATCTAACAGGAGATGTATCTGCTAGAGGGTCTCTGCTGACTGATGCTCTCTCTAGGCTGTGCAATGGTACCATCTTGTGGCTGACACAAAAGATAACCAGACAACATTCAGCTTTCTGTCCTATGAGGCCGTAAGAATGTGCATGTGTGGATTTCCCATTTTTTAAAACTGTGTGCGTAGGAAGTGAATGCTTAGAGTATTTCCCATCCTCAGCCAGTAACCATCAGGCAGGTGTGAGAAAGTTCCAGAATCTTCTAGAACACTAATATTTGACAGGGAAAAAAAATGGGTAAGTATTTGGCTCCTCTGTTGGACACTATTTTATCCAGAAGAAATTTTGGAGAAGTGAAGAAAAAAGAATCACCTGAACTTCTGTCTGAAGTGCTGACTCCAATTTCAAGAGCAGTGACGTTAGCTTTTCAGTTTGATTTGTACAAGGAAGAGAGTGTATGAAGCCAGGGTCGTTGTCTGTGGGAAATGGGATGAAATTTGCTAAAGCATGGGACTTAGGATAAGGACTTATTATTGTTGTTCTGAAATTTTGAAATTTTGGATTAGTAACTGGTTTTCTTGAAAACAAAACAGAACAAAAGAAAAAAAGAAAAAACAAAACCTTTGTGTGGGGCCAGCAAGATGGTTCACTGGGAGAGAGCACTTGTGTTGTTGTGCAAGTCCCAAGACCCGAGTTCCAATCCCCAGAGCCCACGGGCTGGAAGGGGTGGTGACCAAGGAACACTGAGACTTGATGGCTGCCAATCTATCTCCAAGTTCAGTGATACTCTCTGTCTCAGGGAGAGTAAAGAGGGGAGTGACAGAATAGAACATTTATGTTCTCTGGTCCTAGAGTGAGCATGTGGTCATATGCATACCCATGTGGCATGTGCAGGCACGTGCGCACACACACAGACACACATGTACGCACACACACGCACGCACACACACGCATGCACGCACACAGAGTGATGTGTGCTATTCTTTAGTGTTCTCAGATATGATGCTAGTGAAACGACTATTGTCCCTGAAGATGAGGTAAGAGGTTCCTCTCAGAGGAATGGTGTTAGGAAGGAAACAGGCTGAGCTGGGCACATAGGTTAGAAGTAGACCAGTGGCTCCATGTATTCAAGGTTCTGGGTTCTATCCTTGGCACCAGAAAGTCAAAAAAGGGGGTGGGGAAATGGTTGGCAGAGAAAAGTGGAATGGCTCACAAAGAAAAAATTAACTATTTCTTCAGGTGTCAAGCGTTTCAGGCTTGGAAGAACCAAGGAGAGCTGCCTGGGGCTGATATCCTGAAGGCTGTCTTTTCTGGGTAGTCTTTGGAAAGCCATAGTGGACAGTACTGAGTTTAGAACAGAAAACCTGTGTTTCTCTTTCTAAATGCAAGAGCAAGGGATGAAATCACAAAGGGACACTCAGACACATTTCTCTGTATCTGTATCTAGATGCCGTATGACAGAGCAGCTGTTCTCAACCTGTGGGTCGCGCCCCCTGCGAGGGTCGAATGGCCCTATAAGGGTCACCTAAACAAGAGTCAGAAAACAGAAATATTTACATTATGATTTGTAACTAGCAAAACCACAGTTGTAAAGTAGCAACGATGTAATTTTATGGTGTGGGGGAGGGGGGAGGTTACCACAACGTGAGGAACTGTATTAACGGGCCACAGCATTAGGAAGGTTGAGAACCATTGGTCTGGAGGTTTAGACACAAGTCAAAGAGCAAGAAAAAGATATTTGAAAGCTATTTTCTGCAAATGAAAATAATAAAAATGTATTTATTCCATCCTCATATGTCAAAGGACACATATGTAAATATTACCCATATCAAACAAGAGATACAATTTTAACCATATGAAGAAAATCCAAGCTATAATAATCAAATAAATGAAACTTAAAAAAAAACTATTAGATACTTTTTACCTGTCAGGATTGAGGGGTAAAATGTCCCAACAAGACTCCCGATGCCAGAGTGGCTGCCTGTGTGTTCCTAGTAGGAAAGTCATGTCCAGAGCGTGTGGCAGCACGAGCATCAAGACACTTCCAGAGCCAGTGTTAAAGTGGGCATTTCACTGGTCAAGGTTAAAGAGGACAGTGGCTAAGAATGTAGGCTGTGATCCAGATCCTAGAAATAAGCCTCCCAGTTCACTACATACTAGCCAACTTGACAGGAGAATGACTGCTCCCTGTGCATCAGTTCCTTCATCTATAAAATGGGCTAGCACCATCCATTTCACAATTAGTAAATATGAGCCACCAAGAATTAGCCTGGCTTGCCATAGATGATGTTAACACTGTTATTAGTTACTATTAGAAAAATATAGCAATAATCTGAATGTTTAATTTCTTCATAAAACATTTATTGCACAGTCCTTTAGTCAGACAACAGAAAACAAAGCAGCCATGCTCTCTGAAAGTAGCTCATGATGCCACTGTAAAAGGATGCTCAAGTCGGGTGGTGGTGGTGCATGCCTTTAATCCCAGCACTCAGGAGGCAGAGGCAGGCGGATTTCTGAGTTGAGGCAAGCCTGGTCTACAGAGTGAGCTCCAGGACAGCCAGGGTTACACAGAGAAACCCTGTCTGGAAAAAAACAAAAAAAAAAGAAAGAAAAGAAAAGAAAAAAGAAGAGAAAAAAAGAAAAGTATGCTCAGCCAGGCATGGTGGTGCAATCTGTACTCCCAGCACACAGGAGGCTGAGGCTGAGGCAGGAGGAGTATTACAAAGTATAGATCTGCTTGGCCTACATAATGAGTAGCAGGCCAGCCAGGGCTACACAGCAAGATGTTGTCTCAAGATAAACTAACAACAAACCCACAGAAACACTGATAATCCTTTACTAATATTAATAGCAGTCATCAGCACTTAAAACTATGCATCCATCAGTCCTCCTGGCTAGTGCACACTGCATTTGTCTCATATGCTGGATGCCCAGGAAGTACTGTCAAGCATGCTCAGATTACTTAGCAGTCAGTGAAACATGGCTACAGGCTTAATTTCTCATCTGAGAAGGGGATTCAATTCATTCATTATGAGGCTCGGCATGGTTATGAATTCAGGAAGTCAAATCATACACAAATCACATCCATTACTATTTGTTAGGGGCTATAGAAATTCAATTACAAAAATAATTTTAATGAACATTTACTGCCTGTCAGAAAATGTGTATATATATCATCTTATTTAATCTTCTCTCTGGGTTAGCAGGTTTAGAAAATAAAATTACATTTTCACATTAAATTTGATTTAAAATAAAGAATGGATAATGTTCGTGTGCGATGATCTGAGTTTATTTGAAATACTTAAGGCTAAGGGTACATTTAGTATTTTCTAATGTTAACGTTTCCCTGGGCATTCTTTATTTTATTTGGCAGCCATACATCAGTAGGTACAATAATTATTTATATAATGTAGCAAAAGAGGACCAGTTTGGCAATCTTCCTGATATCACTGACTATTCCTTGCATGTTCTACATGGAGAAGCAGTGTTAAATAAAGAGGCAGACAGAGAAAACCAGGCTATTATTTCATGTTTCTCATTATTAGAATATTTAAGTATTTATAAAATTTTTATAATTTTTAAAATAAATTTTTATAATCAAAAATTCATAAATGCAAATAAATATAAAATATTTAAATATTTTATATAATATAAATATGATTTAATATAATATGAATGTACTATAATTAATAGGATATGAATACAAACATAAATTAAATGTTTTATATAATGTAACTATGATTTTATAATATAAATATATTTCTTAAACTATGTTAATCCAAAATCCAAATACTAAATGTAAAAATGTGTTGTGTCATTGTCAAGACTACTTAGCAGGTAAGGAGACCTGCTGCAAAGCTGATGGTTTATGTTCCACACCCAGAACCTACTTGACTGAAGAAAAGTACCTTCTCCTACAAGTTGGGCTACACACACACACACACACACACACCTGCCCGAGTTCCACACAGAGAATAAATAAATAAAAATGCAATGCATTTTCAAAAAGAAACTATGCTTCAAAGCCAAATCGAAATGATTTGGAATTTTAAGTTGTTTTGGAAAATGGACTTTATCGTCTCTTCTTCCATTGCAGATTACAGTTGGGAGCATGAGCCTGTAAATGTATGGGCTGTTTTGGGCTGAGGAGATGGCAGGGGCTAGATGATAAACCCAGAGCAGTCCCGTTTCCATTGGTCAATGGGAACTGACCTGCTTTTTGCTGTTTCACTGGACCTTGAAATGATCATGGCTGTCTGTTCCTCTGCATCATACCCTGGCCTCCCAATCTGTAATCAGCAGCACTCAGGGGGTAAGATGTAATCATTCACTGGTAATAGCTGTTTCCAAGAAGCTTTTCACTTCCTGCAGAAAGGATGCCATGTTACCTTTGCAAACATTGGGTGCAAAGGAGGAGCTTATGTTCAATTGTGGCATGTTATAATAATATATTGCAAAGAGTAGGGGCAGTGTGTGTGTGTGTGTGTGTGTGTGTGTGTGTGTATCTATGCATGTGTGTGCATGTCCATGCATGTGTGTTAGCAAGGATGCCAACTCTGAATTGGAAGTGGACCCAGGGAAGTTGGATTCCATTGTCAGTTAACCCTTCATGGGATCTCCCACAAGCACCCCATTCTTCTTAAACCTCACTTTCACTATCTGTATCACATCAACATCTGTTCTGCTTCTCAGGCCTATGTTGACACAGAGCATCAAATCTAGATGGCATTTTCCTATATGCTACAGGAGAAAGAAAGCTTACACAACTGGTTTATTATGAGTTCTCCCTAAGAATTTCTAATGGGATATTTTTTGTCTTCTTGATACATGCTAATTAGACAATTATTTAGTGCTGTGTCTTTTTAAAAAATGGCTTTCTACTCTCTATTATGGATAATAAAAACCTCTGTCACATCCCCCAAAATGATAATTGTCTCAAAGAGAAATGATTTCAGAAAGAAGAGGGCAAACTTCAAATTATCAGTGCCCATCTAAAATGTCTGGTGACAAGAGAGTCTGCTGTAAAAGATAACAATATTTTCAAAAACACTGAAGGAAGAAAGAATAAAAGTGTCAGAGCTGAAAACAAAGGCAGTCGTCTCAGTGTGCCTCACCCTTTGTGTGATCAGAAACACCTGCTGCGCTTATGAAGCATGTGATTTTTCTGGGCCCTTACCAGAGAGTCTGAGTTAGTAGAATGAAATTTGAAACACACACACACACACACACACAGAGAGAGACAGAGAGAGAGAGAGAGAGAGAGAGAGAGAGAGAGAGAGAGAGAGAGAGAGAGAGAGA